>NC_072469.1:1487657-1490157 GCF_027596085.1 Anoplopoma fimbria
ATAGAAGGATACACGATGAAATGAAGGAGAGAAGCGAGGGAAGAAGGAAAGGAACAATGACAGAAAGAGGGAAAGAAGTAGGAAGGGAATGAAGGAAATCGAGAGAATTGAAGGGCAGATAGATGCATGAAAGAAAGAAAGGAAGGAGGAACAATGTAAGGGAAGTGCACAAAGGAAAAGGAAACAAAATGAGGGAAGAAAGGAAGGAGAGAAGGAGAAGAAAGGAAAGAGTAAAAGAGAGAGATGGAAGAAAGATGGAATAAGAATAAAAGAAGGAAAGAGAGCCGAAGAAAGGAAGAAGGGAGGAAGGAAGGGAGGAAAAAAGAGAGGTAAAAGGGAAGGGAGCTGAAGAAAAGGCAAGAAGGAAGTGAGTTCAAGGGGAGAAATGGCAGCTAGCACCTTAGCCTGTCTGTGGGTCAGAGGTCAGAGGTCAGAGGTCGTTACCTGGTAGTTCTTTCCAAACAGCTGCATGCCGACCACGGCGAAGATGAAGACGATGATGGCGAGGACGAGCGTCAGGTTCCCCAGAGCGCCCATGGAGTTCCCGATGATCTTGATGAGGGTGTTGAGGGTCGGCCAGGAGCGGGCGAGCTTGAACACGCGCAGCTGGAAGCAGCACAGGAAGAAGTTAAAGTTACAGTTAATGTGTGGTTAATGTTTTATTTTGTATAAAAATAAATGTTTTCAGAATGAATGTGAGAGAAAATCCAGTTATTGATTTATTTGTGGATGTGAAACACAAGCGTGTTTTATTGAACTCTGTCTGCCGTTAGCATCATTCCAGTTCCCATGAAGTCATCACTACTGGAGGAAACCCCCAAAGAAGAACGAGAGATAAACAAAGTATGAGGGAAGGAAGGAAGGAAGGAGGGAAGGAAGGAAGGAAGGAAGGAAGGAAGGAAGGAAGGAAGGAAGGAAGGAAGGAAGGAACAAAAGGGGAAGGAAGGAAGGAAGGAAGGAAGGAAGGAAGGAAGGAAGGAAGGAAGGAAGGAAGGAAGGAAGGATGGGGACGGCATCCAAGAGGGATGGGTGTTTGTGGCATCCATGTGGCTGTGTGTGTTCACAAAATGTGTTTCTCTGTGTGTGAAAGAATAGGCTCTAAAAGAAGTGTTGTGTTTGTGTGTTCCCTGTTTGTGTGTTCTCTGTGTGTTCTCTGTGTGTTCTCTGTTTTGTGTGTTCTCTGTGTGTTCTCTGTGTGTTCTCTGTGTGTGTTCTCTGTGTGTTCTCTATGTGAGTTCTCTGTTTGTGTGTTCTCTGTGTGTTCTCTCTATGTGAGTTCTCTGTGTGTGTTCTCTGTTTGTGTGTTTTCTCTGTGTGTGTTCTCTGTGTGTTCTCTGTGTGTTCTCTGTTTGTGTGTTCTCTGTGTGTTCTCTCTATGTGAGTTCTCTGTGTGTTCAGTGTGTGTTCTGTGTGTTCTCTGTGTGTGTGCTTTCTGTGTGTGTTTGTTGGTGTGTTGTGTGTGTTCTCTGTGTGTGTGTGTGTGTTTGTGTGTGTGTGTTGTGTGTGTTCAGTGTGTGTTCTCTGTACTTTCTCTGTGTGTGTGTTCAGTGTGTGTTCTCAAAGTTGTCCAGTCCCTCAGTAAATGTACTAAGTAACTTTCATTTGCAGATTTCTGAGCTTTTTATTGCTTTAAATGCACAAATGTGCTTCATATCAAGACTATCAAGATTTCTGTGAGATTCTTTAAAAACATGAAGTGTTGAAAAATATATAAAATAATCAGAACTCAGTGACAGATTCAGTTCAAACATACTCACGCTCATATGTTCATTTAAATGCTTTCTATTAAAAAAGGTATTTAAAAGAGCAGACTGGATTCAAACGTGATTTAAGAAAGAATGATTTTAAAAGACTCATATCTGAACAAAAAGACCAATTTTTAACCTTTTTATGAATATTATTCATAATAATCAGATGGAAAAGTATTTCGCATTTCTATTAGGTGTTGTTTTTCCCGTCCATCCAAAGATTATGGTTCAATCTATGAATCTGCATTGACTAAATATCTTGTAAACCATCTTAATAATAGTGTTTGATTTAAATTCAAACCAGATTTCTTTTAAGTTTAGAGGTTATGATTTAAAAGAAAAATCATATTTAGATCTTCCTCATTGTCAATGTTTTGGTTCATTTTATAAAAATAAATTGAATTAGAATTTTTAACAGTTCAATAAAAACTTAAGTAAAGTCCAAAGTAAGGTTTACATCATTTCAAGTGTTACTTATAAAAACTCATCATTTCTCTCCACTATGATCCTCATGGTTCTGGTCTTTGTGTGTTTGTGTGTTTGGTGTGTGTTTGGTGTGTGTTTGGTGTGTGTTTGGTGTGTGTTTGGTGTGTGTTTATGTGTTTATGTGTTTATGTGTTACCAGTCTGAAGGAGCGCAGCACGCTGAGCCCCTCCACGTCGGACAGGCCGAGCTCCATGAGGCTGAGGCAGACGATGATGCTGTCGAAGATGTTCCAGCCCGTCTGGAAGTAGTAGTACGGATCCAGAGCG
>NC_072469.1:1495157-1500157 GCF_027596085.1 Anoplopoma fimbria
TCTGGCAGATATAATGAGTAAGCACCACGACACACACACACACACACACACACACACACACACACACACACACACACACACACACACACACTCACACACATACACACACACACACACACAAAAGTCATTAAATAATTTAGTTTTAAAGCAGAAATATTAAAAGGCACTCACTTTATTCAGAGCATTATTTACATAAATTAATAATTCTTTCTTTCTGTTTGTTCATGTAGGTCACCAGGTTTAAGCATTGCCAAGCACTGCCCTAGAGCCCCTGAGCAAGGACGGCTACTGGTTTGTGGACGGACGTTTTGGCTACCTTGTTTGTTTTGCAACCAGTGAACAGGAAGTGACCATATATGGACTGAGGAGGAGTGACGTAGAGACGCCGTATACGTCTCTGGTGTGGACCTGTCAATCAGTGTGTAGCCCCGCCCTAAAGCATCCCCTGCTTTATGGTCTGTTTGACTCTAAATGGAGCATCATTTACTAAATGAACATCATGCTGTATTGAAGAAGACTTGAAACTAGAGATTGAGACCATAAACTCATGTTTACAATGTTTACTGAGGGAATAAATCAAGAGAGAAGTAGAGTCATTTTCTCATAGACTTCTATACAACCAGAGGAGTCGCCCCCTGGTGGACAGCAGAGAGAATGTTGATTCATTCATTGATTTATTGGAACTTCCTTTCAGGAGGAGGATTATGTGTGTCCTTGTTCTACTGTCTCCTACAGACTCAGACCGACCCCTGACCTCTACCGACCTCCATTAGAGACGTTCAAGGTCAGGTACACACTCAGGAGAGGCACTCAGAGCAGCTCTATGGATTAAAGCCTCCACTAAATGGTACGTGTCCTTATAGATTAAAGCCCCCACTAAATGGTACGTATCCTTTAGATGCTACACACATGGAGGTATTGACATGTGGGAGCTGAAGAGCACGTGACAAACAACAACAAACAGCGAGAGCATTAGTCCACATCGATTCTGTCAGCGCAGTAATGTCCCGACATGATCCTCCGCACACTGCCTTACATAACACACACACACACACACACACACACACACACACACACACACACACACAAGGCCAGATAAATGCTATGTAAACATCTGGGAGGATTAGAGGAATTATCCTTTTAAAGAACTCATCATCGGATCCTTCTGACGTGACTCAGCGTTTTTCATATCTGAGAGCTGAACGGATGTAAATTGAATCGAGGGAGAAGTTTTGTTCTGTTTACGCTGCAGAAGTCTGAATGTAACCGTAGAGGAGGAGACGCTAACGCTAACGCTAACCATACACATGAACAATTATCACTAAATGCAACAAATCAACATACGAAGGGCCGTATGATGGGAAAAGATACTCCTCATTTTTTGTGTGTTTTCCTACTAAAGTCCTGACACATGTTTCGATATTTACTCTTTACATGCATACATTTTTTTCAAAATAATCAGAAAACAAATTAAAAATCAAAAAATATAAAAAGTCAAAAAATATAACAAATATAAAAATATAACAAATATATAAAATATGTAAAATATGTAAAATATAAAAAATATATAAAATATAAAAAAAGGAAAAAAAATTGTGTATATAAATTATATAAAATATAAAAATATATCAAAAAAATAAAAAAATCTGTACTTTATGTACCCTTTAAAGTAATTTAAACACTGTCACTAAACCCTGTTGCATCACAGGGTTTAATAAAAGCCTCCATCACTATCCAGGTAAAGCTCTCACAGCGGTCCCCCTGTGGGCCCAGAACCAGTGATTGAACACCGATCCTGCAGGCTGACCCACAGCCGCCGTTTCTCCTTTAACTTTATTACCATCAACAGCCTCAAACAGCCTCGAACAGCCTCGAACAGCTGCCTGCAAGCTGAGCTGAGCAAACCTGACAGCGCTGGACGGGAACGTGTGTGTGTGTGTGTGTGTGTGTGTGTGTGTGTGTGTGTGTGTGTGTGTGTGTGTGTGTGTGTGTGTGTGTGAGTGATCAACGTGGTGATTTCGCCCGCCAGCCTTTCACACCTCATGTGAACCAATTACCATATTGCTTCAACCTATCAGCTGCTGTCAGATCGCCGGCACACCTGCGGGTCAAACCGTGGAGTTAGTCACGGTGGTTCAGCGTCCGACCCGGTTCTGTCAGCTCGGATACCCAAACGCACCTCGCTTCTCTACGCAGAGACAAAAAAAACAACACACTTCTCTTTTTTTGTGTGTTTTTCTAGGAGAGCAGAGTCTATTCTTACTCTCTCTGAATCCTGAGGTTTGTAATTTCTACCATACAGGGTTTGAGGCGGTCTCAAAGGTCCGAGGGGTCGATTCCCCAAAAACAGTCTTTGTGACTAAATCTGATCTAAAGGCGCCCGGAGTTTGTTTATTCCACAAACATGCACACTGAACACCAAGTGAGGAGGTTTACCTTCCACGCCTTTACGTTTCTAAGATGCTCAGAGGCAAGTTTACTACAAAAACACATCTCTGGAACAAATCATCTCAAATATCTCAGTGGATAAAGGGGGCGTTGTACGGATGAAATGTCTCCTCATGAAACAGAGTTCTGGGCCGGAGCTTGATTTGAGAATAAATGATAACTGACATCTATTTGTCCAGAGTCTGCAGTCGTTCCTTTAAACACTACCCTCTCCTTTGTACCCTACACTGGTTCTGCTTGTTTTTTAACCCCTTTTTTAATATAAAAGCTCCTTTCATATTCACTACACGTGTTTTTTAAGCGTGATATTTTCACTTTACATGTTAACCCTCTGAACTTGATTTTCAATATAAAAGTCTTGCACCTCCATGGAAACAAAACAACCATGACTAGCAGGAGAGAGAACTCAAACACAGTTATAATGACTTCTTTGATAATTTATAATACAAAAATTGGAAAACAATGGAATCTATATATCCAACCTGTTTCCAAGGGTCTTGGAGGTCCGAGGGTTAAACACGGTGCTACACATGTTCTCAGATACATTTTGTCAGTGAAAAGATTACACATTTAAAAAGGGGAATGTTACGATGCAATCAGTTCTCAATACTGGAGACATTCTTGACATTCTTGTCATTAGGAAGAGGAAGTTACTGATTCCAGCAATGTGCTCCAGTTTGAAATGTGTACGACTGTAAGTATCAGCTGAGCATTCAATCAAATGATGAACCTTTGAAGACCTGATAGACATTTTTCCAACGCATGCCATTTGTTTGTTAAATCCTTCTTTTGCTGAGTCATGATTGTGTAAATCTTTTAGATAAATTCAGTAAATATAGTGAGATTAGAGATTTGATATAAACTTAAATCCATAATAAATGTACAAGATCCCAAAAAGTGACTGAACCTCAAAGACCCATTTGATGCATCAGAGTCTGCTTCAATAGGGTATGAGGGTATCACAACAATGACAATAAAAATCTCTTTATCTTTATCTTTATCTTATCTTATCTTAAAGTGATACCGATACCTACAGAGTACATGGTTCGATTCCCATCATGTGAATGGAAGCTGTACGTGCGTCAGCGCTGTTTGCCTGTGAACAACCCGTCATGTCTTTCTGGATCTGGGCACAGAAAGGATGGGTTGCTGTATCGTTGGACTGCAGAAGTTGATAGCACTTGGTTCTGAGTTATTTCTGTATGCCCAGCCCTTCTGGATATGTGATATATTTAGATATTGATATTGATTGATATGTATACACAAGACTCACAGCAACACAACAAGACCTCACCAGATATACGATCGGACTGGAACCGGTCCGACTCAGTCAGGACTCACAAAGAACCACAAACTGGAATTTCACTGAACTCATCTCATGGTCAGACGTGGTTTTGATGTTCAGCTCTAATTCAAATAACAATATAATAATATAGCCAAAGCTATCACACAGCAACCAATCCCTCCCTCCCTCCATCATTCCTCCTTTACTCCCTCCATCCATCCTTCGTTCCTCCATCCTTCTATCCACAATTCCATCCATCCATGATTTCAACCATCTCTCAATCCATCAATGCTTCCATCCTTTCATCCATCCACAAGTCCTCCCATCCATCCTTCCATCCATAATTCCTTCCATCCATCCTCCTTCCCTCCATCCTCCGTTCCTCCATCCTCTGTTCCTCCATCCATCCATCAACACTCCCATCCATTCATCTTCCATCCATCCACACACCAACACATCCATCCATCAATCCGTCCCTCCATCCACCCATTCCTCCTTTACTCCATCCATCCTTCCATCCACAATTACATTCATACATGAATCAATCCATCCATCCATCCATCCTTCCTTCCCTCCATCCTCCGTTCCTCCATCAATCCATCAACGCCTCTATCCCTCCAACAGTTCATCCATCAATCCTTCCATTCATCCATCAATGCTTCCATCCCTCCATCCATCCATCCATCCACCCATCCAGTATCCATCCATCATCACTTCCATCCATCCATACATCCATCCTTCCATCCATCCTCCGTTCCTCCATCCTTCCATCCACGATTCCATCCATCAACGCCTCTATCCCTCCAACAGTTCATCCATCAATGTTTTCATCCATCCATCACACCTCCATCCATAAATTAACACTTCAATTCATCCATCCATCCATCCATCCACCCACCCAGTATCCATCCATCATCACTTCTATCCATCCCTCCATCAACACTTTCATCCATCCATCAACGCCTCCATCCCTCCAACTGTTCATCCACCAACCCTTCTATCCATCCATCCATCCATCCTTTCAATCCATCGTCAATCCCCCCCCCCCTTCCTACCAGGTTCCCGATGCTCAGCATGCCGTTGAACTCGTCGGTCATGGGGTAGTGCTCCATGGCCATGAAGAGCGTGTTGAGGACGATGCAGACGGTGATGGCGAGGTCCAGGAACGGGTCCATCACCATGATATTCACCAGCTGCTTCAGCCTCAGCCAGCTGGGAGAACACTCCCACACCAGGTAGCGGTGGGCGAACACGTACCAGCACGGGT
>NC_072469.1:1505157-1512657 GCF_027596085.1 Anoplopoma fimbria
AAGATGAAACGAAGACAACGTCTTAGTGAGAAATGTTCTCTGACTGTCTGAGAGCAAAACCAGAGTCAAAGGAGTCATGGACTGATTCTCTAATAACCTCTCTTACATAGCAGCGGAACACAGACTTTAGAGCTGTTTAGCTTCTGGTTGTTGTAGTTTTGTGTCTCTATGTTGTCATTTTATGTTTCTTTGTAGTCTTTTTGTATCTGTTTTTATGTTGTTATTTGTTTCTTTGTAGTCCTTTTCTGTCTCTTAGTGGGTATTTTGCCCTTTTCCAAAGTCGTTGTAGTCATTTTGTGTCTCTTTTGTAGTTTTTGTGTGTCCCTTTCCAGTCATTCTCACTCTTGTATTTGTTTTAGTCTCTTTGAGTTCATCTGGTGTGTTTTTTCTCTTTTGTAGTCATTTTTTTTTGTCAATTTGTTGTGATTTTGTGTCTTTGCTGCCATTTTGTGTCTCTTTGTAGTTGTTTTGTGTTTGTTTGTAGTTGTCTAAGTCTCTTTTTAGTCTTTTATTTGTTTCTTAATAGTTAGTTTGTTTCCATTTGTAGTCATTTTATGTCTCTTTGTAGTTGTTATGTGTTTCTTTCTGCTTATTTTGAGTCTCTTCCTGGTTGGTAGGTGACTACTCGACTGACATTTGGTAGTTAAAGGTCAGAAACGCTTTGTTCCCTTTGACTTGTGCCCATTGGATGGAAGCAAACAGATGTCATGTGGTCTTAAATTAATCCGTATTAACTGGTTATTAAAATAATCAGGTGACTTTGAAGAAATATACAAGCAAAGTAGTGAAATTATGAAAAAACAATGTCAGAATGTCAAGTTGTGTGTGTTGCAGTGTGTGTGTGTGTGTGTGTGTGTGTGTGTGTGTGTGTGTGTGTGTGTGTGTGTGTGTGTGTGTGTGTGTGTGTGTGTGTGTGTGTGTGTGTGCATATAGGAAAGACACCTCAGTAACGTGACTGTTATGGTATGTGTGTCTTTATCCCCTAATGCCATAGCAGTGACACTATGTGTGTTCTCCAGCAAGAATGTGTGTGTGTGTGTAGAGATGGGGGGAATACCAGAGTGGTGTTATCTGAGATGGTTGATATGAGTTTGTGTGTGTGTGTGTTTGTGTGTGTGTGTGTGTGTGTGTGTGTGTGTGTGTGTGTGTGTGTGTGTGTGTGTGTGTGTGTGTGTGTGTCTTTAGCCCATGATATCAGAGTGGAGTTATGCAAAGCGCTGATTCATAATTCACATGAGTGTTGAACGGCTGCAGGCTCCATCATTGTTTCCACACACACACACACACACACACACACACACACACACACACACACACACACACACACACACACACACACACACACACACACACACACGCGGTACTCACACTCTCCTCCTTGACCTTCTCCATGGTGCAGGCAGGCAGCTGGCCCTGCAGCGAAGGTGGGGAAACCCCGTTCTGGTCCATGGCAACAAACAGCTTCCCGTTGACGTTTAGAGTTGGATAAAATACCTGTAAACACACACACACACACACACACACACACACACACACACACACACACACACACACACACACACACACACACACACACACACACACACACACATAGATGAGACATGAGTGTGCGTGAAGACCTTTTATGAACACCACAGACATTTGACATCAGGGTCCAAAATCAACACCCGCCACTCGACAAAAACCAAGTGGGCGTTTAAAGAGGAATGAGGTCAGGTTGATGCTTCACTACAAACTCTCATCACTACAACTCACATTTAGGGTTTTTTTCATTGCACACTGGTGATGGCATGCACATATGACCGCCAACAACTGGATCACAGTTCTTTAAATTGACCCTCTTGACCCAGTTGAAAAATAGAAAGTGGCAGATTTACAAAACAGGTAATTTAATCTTAATATTTGGTTTAAAATGATATTTCTTTTGACTCCATCCGCTGAATTAATCCTCAGGGCTCATGTTACTCTCAAAATGTCTTTAATTACCTTCTATAAAATCCTATGTTACCTCATATATTATAATCTCATTTGATAAAATGTTATCTCTCACATTTTATTCATTTTCATCCAAACTCATATCGTCTCATATCTCATCTAATCTGATCTCATTTAACAAAGTCTAATCCATGCTGTCATGTTATGTAATATCATCCCACAACCTTTTATCCATCTTTCTATCTCATAAGAATTTGTATCATCTCATGGAACCTCATCTCATCTAACAAAAGTATCTACTTTTATTTACATTAAGAAGTCTTGTCACATTTCAACTAATTTTATCTCATTTAAATCTAATTTCATTTGATTTCATTTGATTTAATCAAATTTGTTCATCTAATTTAACCACATTTAATCTCATTTCATCTAATTTCGTCTCATTTAATCATTAATCTAATTTTCTAATTTTTTTATCATTTAATCATTTTCATCATCTCATTTGATCTAACTTCATCTCATTTAATCTCATTTCATTCATTTAATTTATCCTCTTCTCATTCATTCCCACACTATCTCTATTAAACGTTCTCCTCTGGTCGTCTGACCTGGGAGTTCCTGCTGGCGTTGCTGTAGGTGCTGGGCCTCCGTTTGGGCCACGGGTGGGGCAGGATGCCGCTGAAGGTGCCTCCGCTGTAGGTCCGCCCCCCGACGCCCTCCACCACGTCACCGGGGACGCTGTACTCGTCGTCGGCCATCTCGCCCTCCGACCCCCGGCTCCTCACACGGAAGTTGAAGATGGAGGAGACCTGGCTGCTTCGCCGAGTCCTCGAGGAGAAGGAGCGAGCGAGGAGAGGGTGGAGCGGCTGGAGGAGAAGGTGGAGGAGGTCACTCTGACTGCGTTATGATTTAAATTAAAAAAGCACAGATTTGTTGTTTCCTCACCTTTCCCCCGTCCATCAGGTCCACCTGCAGCAGCTTCTCCTCCGATAGGTTCGCCTCCACGTCGGCCACGCCCACCAGCGCTTGACTCCGCCTCCGCTCCTCCACGCCGTCCAACGGCAGAGCGAACGGGGAGAGATCTGGTGACATGATCGAGTCCGAGTCCAGGATTTTCTGGGCGGAAGCCTGGTGGAAGAGATTTAGAGGGTTTCTTTAAAACGTAGTCAGATAAAAAACTCTATCTAGAGCCAGTAAACTACAGAGACAAAATCCACGACGAAATAAATATACATTTTTGAAGCCTCGAGTTCAGCATTTTGGCCGTCGCCATCTTGTTTTTTGCAACCAGAGAACAGGAAGTGACCATATTTGGACTTAGGAGGATGTAGGGCCCCCGTATACGTCTCTGATGTTGACCTGTTTAGTATCTTGTGTATATATATATATATATATATATATATATATATATATATATATATATATATATATATATATATATGTTTAATACAGGTCAAATATCTTTCATTTCTCTTCTGTTGTTCTTTCACATAACGCAGAATATAGAATTGTAAAACATAAGCTTTGTCAAATTATTCAAAAGGGACATACATGAGGGGTTCTCTGGTTTATTCTTTATCATGTCAACAATTGACCCTTCTCTAAGTCCCGCCTCTCGAACACAGACTGGCCAATCAAAGCGCAGCTCAGATTCAAGGTTACTAAACCCAGAGAATTACAGATAAATGAAATATGAAAGACAGATGAAGAGCAGAACATGAAGTCACGCTGAACTCATTTTACCTGTTGCTCCTTCTTCAGCATCTCCATGGCGACCTGGAACTCCCGCTCTTTCTGGCAGGCCTCGGCGATGGTCGCCTGGTTCTGCTCCTCGTACGCCATGGCGACCACGGCCAGGATGAGGTTGACCAGGTAGAAGGAGCCCAGGAAGATCACCACCACGAAGAACACCATGTAGGTCTTACCGGCAGAACGCAGCGTCTGAATGAAAAGGAACAAAAGGTCCTTACAGACACATAAAGGCTACTTGTTCTCGGGACAGGCCTTCTTACTTTAACCCCTTTAGTTTTATTTAAAATCTCTCTAAACATCCAAGAGAGGAACTGATAAAATGTCTTTCAGTTGTTACCGTTTGTTCTTGTAAATATACACGAGAACTCAACATCAATGGAATTTAAAGGCTTTAAATAAGAATGTTTCTTTGGGTAAAGATGTATTTAACTACCTTATCCATCCACAAAACTACCTTAAATGTTAAGTGTAAACTGTGCAAACAGTTAAGGATACAATTGAGTCCATTTCATGGCTTTTCTGGCGCTTTCTATCATATCCCATGATCTTCACGAGCAGATGGAGTTTGCCAACAAATCTCCATTTTTCTGAGCAGTTTTCGTCCATGTGGATTTAAAAGCTGAAGGTCAAAGTGCGTTATTGATCTCCAGCTAAACTACACTCTCAATTACGTTTTGAGGGAAATGTATTGCCTTCTGTTGCCATCTTGTTTTTATCAACCAGTGAACAGGAAGTGACCATATTAGGACTGAGGAGGAGTGACGTAGAGACGCCGTATACGTCTCTGGTGTGGACCTGTCAATCAGTGTGTAGCCCCGCCCTAAAGCATCCCCTGCTTTATGGTCTGTTTGACTCTAAATGGAGCATCATTTACTAAATGAACATCATGCTGTATTGAAGAAGACTTGAAACTAGAGATTGAGACCATAAACTCATGTTTACAATGTTTACTGAGGGAATAAATCAAGAGAGAAGTAGAGTCATTTTCTCATAGACTTCTATACAACCAGAGGAGTCGCCCCCTGGTGGACACTAGAGAGAATGCAGCTTAAAGACATGAATTATGGACTTCATGGGGTTACCTGGTGGTAGAGGTTTTCCCAGTAGTCCTGAGTCATCAGGCGGAACAAGGACAGGAAGGCCCAGCCGAAGCTGTCGAAGCTGGTGTAGCCGTAGTTTGGGTTCCTTCCCGCCTTCATACAGTCGAACCCATCGGGGCACTTTCTGCAAAACACACACGTCAATATTTCAACAACTGAAATATCTGCAGTTTTTCTTGTACATGGGATTCAGTGGATTTCCAGGATTTTGCAGATATCATATTTGTACTTTTACTTAATTAAAACGATCTGAGAACTACTTGTTCCAACACTGGCGATCACGAGGTGTGTGGTTACGTAATTATAACTCCTGGTTCTAATAAATGAATCTGTGATTTGGGAGATCTAACACCACAGGTTTGTGCAGAATGTCGCTGCAGGAACATTTTGAAAGCTGAGACATTTTTAAGTCATAAATATCAAAACAGCCTCCCGACACAAACACCATCTCTGTTTTCCTCATCTGTGTTTACGGCCGACCGGGACCCGCCCACACTTGTCGCCGCGGAGACGGATCACTGCTAACGTCCGTCATAATTGATATTCCACATTCACATCCCGTCACATTCATTGCCGCCCACGCAGTCACATCTGATCCGCTGATACACAGCAGCCTCGTCGGCGGAGGGAGGACTGATGCTGCTGCTGCTGCCGACAGGAACTCACAGTGACAACCAGCGTTACAACAGGACAACAGACGGGAGGTCAAAGGTCAAGAGGCTACAGGAACCTGAATATAACCCCTTTGACCTGCAGAGGATTGTATGAGGAGTGCCTGGTTACTCTTAAACCCTTCCTGCAACATGTCAGATTATTTTATCGTGACTCAAATATGTCTTTTTTAAATCAGAACAAAATCATTTTACAATTACAGATATGGAAGAAGTGTTCAGATCTTTTACTTAACTAAAAGTATAAATACCACAGTCTGAAAATACTCCATTTCAAGTAAAAGGGACATTTTTTAAACACATAAAAGCTTGTTTAAAATAGGCGATAGACTCAATTTTTTATACCCAGTCATGTTCAAGACGACACCGTAAAACAGCTTTAATAAAAAGTGAAAAAATGTTTTAGTTGTATGTCTTGTGTGTAATTTTGTTTGCAGGTGGTTACATCCTTCAGGATTAATAAAGTTAATTTTAACAATTTTGCTTTTAAGATTTGAGTGAAACAGACTTCCTCTTCCAGTTCTAAACAAAGAGTGAAGTTAACTTTCCAACGACAAGAAACAGAAGAGTTGTTTTAGTTCAGTGGGTGGAGGAGTGATGATGGAGGAACACGATGACATTAACAGAACCACGACTGCAGCAGCGTCAACAAACCTCTGGTTGAACAAAAAACACTGAGTCACACAGGAGTTCCACGCTGAGTCACAGAAAGATAAAAAACGGTTTGCCGCTGTGCAGACGCTACCTGGGGATTCAAACCGACAACCCCGCAGTCACAAGCCCACTGCCGTGACCCAACGCCCCCGCCGGGCCGCCGCCGCCGCCGCTGGGAGGCTTTTAAGCAGCGCATCAGCAGAAAACCTGCCTGAATTTATCATCACTTTACACTTTAATTCATTAAGTTATATAAGAATTACATAAACAGCTGAATGGAAAACAATATTTTACTTTAACACCTCAAATATATTTCATGAGAACAGTGGATTCTGGACATTCCTGTATATAATTATATTGTTTTATTAGGATATATCTGCTGTATTTGGTTAGTTACATAATATTAGTGATTTCTTTAGTTGTATAATATCTGTAATTTGAAATCAAAACTTTCTTTTAGATAATCAATCAAACTGTATTTTTATAGCACACATAATACATCAAGTGCTGAACAGAAAATTCTATTTAATTCTATTAAATAACCCCAGAGGGTTTTACAATCTGTTCAACATGCAACTTCCTCTGTATTTGACCGTCGCATCAGAAAAGGAAACGTCCCCAAAAATAACATTTATCAGGAGAAAAAGAAAAGAAGAAACATCAGTGAGATCGATGTCATGTGTACATAAAAAGAACAACAGAAGTTTAATAAAAAACGTATTTAAATATGAGGAGGAAGAAGCAGATTTCTTTTATGAAACCTTGAAATCCAGAGTTTCAAACTCACAGAGCAAAATATCTGAGTAGAAATTAGCATGTTTGTTTTTCAATCAGGGCTCAAAACTCACAACCTTCATCACGGGAAAAGTAATTATCTTGTTAAGCTATGAATAAATAAAAAAAACTCCATAGCATAGGTTCACAAATTATTTTAATTTATGGGAAATTATATTTTTCCATCGCTTATATAAATAAGTATAACATAGCAACCCTTACCCTTTACTTCCATTCTTTCATTACATCATCTGTGCTTTAAACCTCCATTTATTTGACCCTCAATATATATTTTCCACCTTTATTTCATGACCCTACGTATAGTAATGTGTATCTGTTATGTATATTAGTTTTACTTTGAATAAAGAGCAGTTTTCTGCTCAAACACATCCTTGAAGCTCCACCTTATCTTAGAGCCAATAACAAAAGCCATTTTAATACAATACAACACAAAAGCAGTGGTGAATATGAAATCCGCCGTCACAAAGCTCAGGAGTTGACCTTTGAAGCGTTTAACTGGAGCAGTCAATTTCATGCCTTTTAAATCTCCAACCAACTAACAGAAAGAACATGTTCTCAGCTTGTGTCATCGCAAAAGCATTCAGGCTGCAAAA
>NC_072469.1:1517657-1532657 GCF_027596085.1 Anoplopoma fimbria
AAAGTGTTAAAGGTCAAAGATGTTTGAAAGATCCTAATCTGGATTGACGTGAATCTGGCTTTAGGTTGAATACAAATCAGATGAAACCAACAGATTGAAGATGCACCAGAGCAGATATAAGAGAAGAGAAACCTTTAACATTCAGCTCATCAACATGACAAGCAGACCGTCAGTCAGAGGTCAGAGGTCACTCCTCACGCTCGACCAGAGGAATCGGAGCTCAGGACGGGAGGGTTGAGGGATTTTTTGGGGTGAAGTTTTGAAGTCGACTACATTAACTTAAGGTCAGCGCGGCCAGACGAGAGCAGGAAGTCCCTCCGGCTCCGATTCTGTTTTAAAGTCTCATCAGCGACACGGCAGCTCCTCAAATAGCAGCTAAACTAGCGCCTAGCCGTTAGCATCACGCCACAGAGCAGGCTGGCTGCAAACCAACGCTTTGATCACAGCCCGAGTGTAGCTGTGTGTGTGTGTGTGTGTGTGTGTGTGTGTGTGTGTGTGTGTGTGTGTGTGTGTGTGGCACTTTGATCACCACATTTGGTCACATTAATAGCAGAGTCGTCACCGACGTGTTATCATTAGAACATCTGAACCATCATGATTGCCAAGCACTTATAAGGACACACACACACACACACACACACACACACACACACACACACACACACACACACACACACACACACACACACACACACACACACACACTCACACACACACACACACACACACACACAAACTCACACACACACACTCACACACACACTCACAGATGAATGTTCACACCAGCTGATCCTGATAGAAAAACATGCATCAACATTCCTGTTCAGAGTCGACATGTTACAAACTCAAACCACTGAATAACAACATGAGGTTCAACAGTCATGATTCAAAGTCAAAGACGGTATTTAAGAAGTGGACCTAGTTTTCGTGACATCACTCATTGGTTTGTGGACTGCGGCATTGTGGCTGTTACCATCTTGGTTTTTGGTGTTGCCATCTTTGTTTTCGCTGGTAATCTTTATTTTTGGCTATCATCATATTGGTTTTTGGTTATCGCTATCTTAGTTTGTGATTGTCACCATCTTGTATTTTGCTCGTCGCCATGTCCCACCCATCGGTTTGTGGACTGCCGTATTGAAGCCTCGAGTTTGGCAGTTTGGGCGTCGCCATCTTGGATTTTCGCAACCAGTGAACAGGAAGTGACCATATATGGACTGAGGAGGAGTGATGTAGAGACGCCGTATACGTCTCTGGTGTGGACCTGTCAATCAGTGTGTAGCCCCGCCCTAAAGCATCCCCTGCTTTATGGTCTGTTTGACTCTAAATGGAGCATCATTTACTAAATGAACATCATGCTGTATTGAAGAAGACTTGAAACTAGAGATTGAGACCATAAACTCATGTTTACAATGTTTACTGAGGTAAAACTGCGACCTTAATCTGGGAGAAAATAAGGTTTCCTCATACCGTAATGAGAATGCAGTTTAGTTATATGGAATCTTAATTTTGTCGGAGACTTTGTTGCACATTGGGACCCACAAACCTCCACCACAATAAGGTGACGATTGTCTGAGGGTTGTTTTAAATCAAAACCAAAAAAAGCTGCTGCTCAAATTAATCAGGAAGCAAAACAGAAAATAAGTTTGACAGAAATGTCACTGACGGATAAATAAAACAGGAACTTCATCCAACTGTCATCAGCTTATCACCACCAAAACACCAAATGTTGTTTTCTACAACTTCTGTGTAACAAAACGGAGCTCCGAGTATGTTTGACTCTGCCAGATAGATTATAATGTGTTTGAAAAAAACACCTCCATTATGTTGTTTTATAATTTATTACATAATGTCTGTAGAGCTAGAGAGAATTGCTTTTACAAGAGTGGACGCTGTTGCTTGGTGAGTGCCTCATTAATTCAGATTTTTGTATTCTGTAATGTACATAAATGGCAAACAATAGCAATAAAAGGAGAGACGGATTGACTACAGACAGACAAGTTAAAACATCAAATCTGAGATTTTTACTGGAAAGACAAAGAAGACAAGCAAAGAGAGAAGGTGGAAGTGAAGTGAGTTCCCTGTCTTTTCTTAAGTTCCTCTGAAGTAAGACTATTGATCGACAGTCAGTCTGACGGACGGATCCAGAGCTGATCTCAAACCCACGTCTCCGGTCCACGGTGGTCTCCTCTGACCCGCTGAGACGCCGTCCCCGACGCCCCCTCAGGCTCTATTTCTGTAGCGTCACATTATCCCCCCGCTATAAATCATTTGGACGCAGCTGGTGAAACGAACATGACTTAGCACTCTGCGCTATTCTGGAGCAATGCAAACAAGTCTCTGAATCAGAGCCAACGAGGCTTCCTCACATACCGGGACACATAGCTAAGTAATGAGCCACTCGAGAACTCCTTTCACAGGGATTTTACAACAGCCGAGAGCAGTTGTTCTCTTTTAAAATGCATGTAGAGCAGCGAGGCTCTCTGCTGAAACCAGTGTTGAAGGCGTAAACATCATTCAAACACAGGATGTTACACCAAAGGCTTCATAGTAAGGATACTGTTGGGAATATTACAGAATAAAAAACCAAAAGGGATTTGGACAATCATTATAACTAAT
The DNA here is from genome assembly GCF_027596085.1 of Anoplopoma fimbria. Lineage (NCBI taxonomy): Eukaryota > Metazoa > Chordata > Actinopteri > Perciformes > Anoplopomatidae > Anoplopoma > Anoplopoma fimbria. The sequence goes on from NC_072469.1 coordinate 1,520,274, forward strand.
CATAATAAATACAATTAATATGCTCTCCTCAAAGCCACAAACTCCATTGACAGACACAGTAATTAAACCTCACTGGTCATTGTAAAATGCAACTCTGGTCTTTCCAATGTTCCAACAATCACCAACTCTGGCTGTTTTCTATAGAAGCTTATCATTCATTGTTTTAACGATGTATTTTAAGCAGCTTAGAGCTCTTGTTAGGAAATTCATAACTTTAATAACTATTCCATGTTGCTGTGAAAACATCTCCTTCAAATAACATTTCTTACCAAGCAGGACTGTGCTGCCCATTGACTGCTATTGTTCGTTCTCTTCATGGCAACATCAGCATGCATTTGTTGACCCATTATCATGGATTTAGCTTCCTAGAAAGCATTATTGTCTATCTCCTGATTGCATTATTTTACTGAATATCTGCCAATAACGATGCAGTTGTTTCCTTTAGAGAAAACAACACGATAAAGATCCATTAAAGACCTGCCAGTGGAAACATGATAAAGTGCCCTCTAGGGTGCCCTTACAGTGGATACAATGTGATAAATGTCCTTATAGGGTGCCCTTACAGAAGGAACATAATAAAGTCCAGTTTAGTATTTCCATCCAGTGGAGAAAACGTGATAAAGTGCCCTTTATGGTGCCCTTCAATTGGTAATAACCTGACAAATAGGCTTTAAATCAACAGTATTCAGACAATTTGATGTAAACAATGGATTAAAATGCAATTTTCAAGCTACTCATAGATTATTTTGCATTAAAACTATGAGAGAGCAATCTCTCCTTTGGAAACAACACAACTGAGAGTCTTAAAAACAGATTGGAGCCTGGGAAAGCCTCTTATCCGCTGATGTAGGAGTTAGAAAAGGTTTTGTTGAGGATAAAGAGATCTAAGGCCGTCCAGAAAAGGTTAAGTAGCCTTTATTCCCTTTGGCTTTTCATTATAAAAAGTTAAATTGTGCCTGACACATTTCCCCCCCGGACTAAAGAATCTCTCCTCAGCAACATTTAGACTTTGTGGCATGAAAAGATGGAATAAATAGAACGCTGGCATTTTCCATAATGACATGTAGACCAGGGCAGAACACTGAAAGCAGTTTAATACTAAACACTTACTTTCATGCAGAACAATGAACACCTTCAGAGACTCAACTGAAACAAAGAGATGTTATATTTGAACTAATGCCAATGAAGTTCTTCGTGCACTTGAACTTTTCCAATATAAAAGGTGACAAACCAATGAAATGTTCCTGAACAACATACATAGCACAAGTTATCTTTCCCCTCAAACATACTGTACATCCAGCATGCACTTATGTTACAGCTCCAGATTGTTCTTACATTTTGAGAAACCCTACCCTATAAGGCTGAGATGCCAAATGCCCCCTTGACCAAATCTTAAATGATCCTATATGACATTGAATATTAGTTAGCTAATAAGCAACCGAACAAAAAGATAAAAACGTGTTTTATCTTGATTGTTTGTACAGTTGATTGTCTGCACGCTTGAGGCTGTGTGTCTTAAAACTGCATTCTCTCTGCTGTCCACCAGGGGGCGACTCCTCTGGTTGTATAGAAGTCTATGAGAAAATGACTCTACTTCTCTCTTGATTTATTCCCTCAGTAAACATTGTAAACATGAGTTTATGGTCTCAATCTCTAGTTTCAAGTCTTCTTCAATACAGCATGATGTTCATTTAGTAAATGATGCTCCATTTAGAGTCAAACAGACCATAAAGCAGGGTGTGCTTGGCAACGGCCAAAAACGACAGCCAAAGTGTTAAACTCAAGACTTCATTTGGCTGACTGCGTCCACTTGTCATCTACAGTCTTTGATCTAGAACCAAAAGTCTAGAGAATGGCTGCACTCTTTCCTTCTCTGGAGCTGCCGAGGTGAGAGATGGTGGGGCGTATGTGGATATTCAAGACGGCCCCCTTATAGTCTCTGGGTTGGGTTTCTATAATCTAAATAAACTTCTGTGATCTTCTAGAAGTTAAACAGCAGCACTCCTTTCAGAGGCAACACGGTGGTTAACTCTGAGATCACCTATTCTTATCTTTCTACTTCCTGTTTCTAACGTATAACGAGATGACGTCTATCCGTAGTGACTCAGCATAATTCAGCTCTAGATGAACACATCACCTCAGTCTGCTGAATCTCTTTTTTCTATATTTCTTCCTTTCATTCTGTCGGTCTGTCCGAGGCGTGAGACGGTATCGATCACATCTCACACACTCAGAAAGCGTCTGCGACCCCGTGACAACAGAGTCAACAGAGTCAACAGAGTCAACCACACGTCAATAAACGTTCATTCCTCTCAGACCACTTCCTCTGAGGTCTCGGGGGTGGACTCGGTCCCGTTTAATCTTTCATGCCGACTCTATAATTTACCTCTACATCACTTCTCCTGCAGCCGGACTGTTTACTTACACCTGAGCAAACACACAGCGAGGGGCTCTGGTTGGTACGGAAGCCCAGCAAGGACATTTGTCCTCACTTAGTGCTCGCTGTTTTCTCCATTAAAAAGCAGCTGAATCATTTAGTTTTACAAAACAGACAAAAGTTAAGAGAGGATGACCAATGTTCAGCTCTTTTCAGGTTATTAAGTTGTGTTTTCTGCTTAACCATTCTGATTTAACCTTAATTATGTTCTTGCTCTCAGGATTTAAAACAGGTTTCTTCACTGGTCTTGGTTCATAGAAGCGAAGATCTGATCCGGGAACCAACTCAAAATTCATTATTTTAGGCAAAGTGATCTCGGGGTCGTATCTTTTCAAAAACAATCTCCTGAATTAAAAACTTTTTTTCAGTCAGTCTCTTCTGAATTAAACGTACTTCATGTACAACAATTCATATAAAGTCTTACGAAGAAGTTCCTCCTCATTTTGTGACCTTTTTCGCCTAAAGTCCAGAAACACGTGTCAATTATTGCTTGTTACATGCATACAGTATTTTCAAAATAAACTTCAGTCTTTACAGGAAACAACTCAAGTTAGGTTTAGGCAACAAAGATACTTTTTACGTTTAGAAAAGATGGTGAAATATTTAGTTATATTCAGGAAAAGATTGTCGTTTGGGTTGTGAAGTAACTGAAGTACGCAAGTAATGGTTTTGGCTGTCTTCATACTTCCTGGTTTATGATTATATTGATTACGTATGACTGTATTTCGTGTTATATCTATCATTGTTGTCTTTTGGATGAAGTGAATCACAGATTTGATCCCACTTATGGTTTTAGGTTTCTTTGTCTGAATTAAATCAACTAATGGCCCAAAAATCTGATTTCTTCTTCCTCTGATTTGTCCTCTGGTCACCCATGATTCAGTGTGTGTGTGTGTGTGTGTGTGTGTGTGTGTGTGTGTGTGTGTGTGTGTGTGTGTGTGTGTGTGTGTGTGTGTGTCATGATCAAGATGGTGGACATCACCCTGTCGGAGGGAGTTGGACGTAGGCAGGAAGAGAAGGTCAGCGTGTCGGCTCTCATGCTGTTTGTCTTTGAGACGTTTAGTTCACATGCAGTCGAGTGTATTTGTGTTCAGCTCAGGTGTCACTCGTCCCGTTTGGTTCGTTTATAAGAAGAAAAAATCTGTCTTTTATTTAAACGGAGCATATTTTCTTTGTTGAATTGTTCTTTGATTGGCGTCCTTGTTCTGCAGCCCACTCCTCCTCCTCTCTGTGTTTCTGCTGCCGTGACCCACTTCCTCCCTCAGGGATCAATAAAGTTCATCTCATCCTTCCAGTGTGGGCCGGAGTCAGAGCGGAGTGTTGTCAGAGAGCGGCTGACTTTTAATTTCATCCAGTTCATTCCTCCTCCTCGTCCTCCTGTCTGTCACTAAATAATCTGAAATGTGTTTTTCAAGAAGCAAAGGGATTTAACATTTACAGAGAAGCTGAACTAAAGAGAGGTTAAGTCCTTCCTAAGTAGAAGTACTAATACATCCATCCATCCATCTTCCATAACCGCCTATCCCAGCTATTTACCGCAATGAACATGTTATTTTCATGTGATTCATCGACATGCATATGTATTTCTATAAACTGATGTTTTTGTCATGAGTACTTTCACTCAGACACAGCAGAAAAAAAGCATTTTGTTTTGCAGCGAGGTTGTTTTTTTCTGAGCCTTTGCACCGAGAAGAAAGTCATCAAACGATCACGCTGTGCAGAACGGATACATTTAAAACGTACATTAAACTTTATTACTCCTTTCAACCTTGACAAAAGCAGCACAGACAAAATCCCCACCTTCTGTTCAAACCTTTCACAATAAAAGCCCCAGACATAGTCACAGTTTACCTGAGGGAACTCAGATTCACTCAGAGCGTTCCACTAAAAGAAAACTCAATAAAATATCTTACAGTAGCTACACAACAGTTAATGCTGACATGATCGGATCCTCTGCCTGCGACACAAATTCACATCTATAATGAATAGTTTGGATGCAAAATATTTGCTTATGAGTATTTTGCATTTCTGTGTCTTTTAAAGCCTGAACAGTTTTCTACTGTGCAGAAAATAAATAATAAAGAAGGATATCAGGAAAGAATTTGTTATTTCCTTTGGTGTTTTAGCATCAAGGAAGAAACTAAAGGATCACAAGTGCTTTAGAGCTGTCACACACACACACACACACACACACACACACACACACACACACACACACACACACACACACACACACACACACACACACACACACACACTGTTATCTCCCTGTGGTCTTTAGTTTAGGTGGTGGAAACCTCTTTTGTGTCTTTGGCTGAACATTGGACAGATGTCACATTCACAGCCTCCAGGAGAGCCCATAACTCAAACTAAACACACACACACACGGAGGGACACACAATACACTCTAACTAACACACACACAAACACACACTCACACACATACGTGCACTCAGACAAAATCAACCCCCCACTTTGAAAAATGTTTTCAATATGGTAGTTGAGTTATTGATCAGTGCAGCTTTTAACATAATGTTTTAACCATATATAACAGAAAGGGGGAGGTGTGGGTGTGTGTGTGTGTGTGCTATGTACACGTGCACAAACACACATTTAAAGTTCACACACACACAAACACACACACACACACACACACACACACAGAGTTGTGCATCAACATGGCGACTACCTGCCGCAGAGGAAACGGAGCCTACAAACAGAGTTAGAAATGAATCGCAACCATCAGACATGAATGATAAACTAAACTAATTTAATTGGACGTGCGCACACACACACACACACACACACACACACACACACACACACACACACACACACACACACACACACACACACATGGCTACCAGCAGTGGTGAATGCTAGGCTAATGGAATGATGAATATCAGCGATGTGACGCAGTGTGTATTCCAGGAAAGTCGACCCCCCCCCGGCAGATATTTCCCCAGAGTCGTCCATATTTCTCTCTAACTGCTGCGATGACAGCGGAGTCCTTCTCTGGGAGGAAGATGGGTCAACGACGATTAGAGACGCACCTCCACCTTTTATAACATCTGCTTTTGTTCTTTTCTCCTCACATTATACCGGCTGAATAAAGTTGTTCTTCGGCTAGAACGGGAAACTCTTTTTTTGGCACTGATGGAGCCGGAGGAGCCAATGAGTTTTGGTTTATTGAAGGTTTTAAAACATTTGTATCCTCAAGATAAAAAAATATGTGTTAACTGCTAATTAATCAATGGTTCAATACCGTATGTTGGAGAGAAAACGATACAGCCTTTTGTTAGCAAAATGCTAAATTACCATCAAAGTGAAAATGTTTTTGAAAATAGTAGGACTTGTTCGTGTTGCGTTTAGAGAAACTCTGACATCTGAAATGTAAAGACCAGATGTTGAGCAGCAACTTCTTAAATGTAAGAAACAACTAACAAGAAGCACATGATTCTGTAGAATATCTATGTTTGGTTATTGATTTGTCTTTCTGTCTCGACTATCCAAAGATCAGCCAGTTCTCCAATTTCTGATATTTCAGGGTCCCATGAATGCAACCATATGCATATATTTCCTAAGTAACCTGAATAATAAAAGTTGAATTTTATGGAATTAAATCTCTATATTGTGTCAAGTTTTTTTTTAGGCAAATCTTTTAAATGTGAAACCGCTGTAAACCAATAAACTGGCAGAAGTTCAGGAAGACATATTATTAAAAAACCTTTTGTTTTACCTTGAATTAGCCAACTGAACTGTCTTTCTAGTAAGTGAACTATCAATCAACCCTCACATACAGTCTTAAGGATTTGGGCAGAGACCAAAACCATGAGCTCACACATTCAAGAAGCGGAAAGAGGGAACAGGGCGAGGAGCTCGGAGCAGATTGCAGCTCCTTCGAGAGCAGCCAGCTCCACCTGAACCGGTCGGGATGCTGACTGGACTCCAGGCTCCTCCCCCCACGGAGGACCCAGAACACACCGGTATTATAAAACCCATCTGGCCTTTGGAAGGACTCTGAGACCCCCCTAGAAGTATCTGAAGGACATGAATGGAGAGAGAGAAGGACGTCTGGGCCTTCTGCTACCAGAACCACGAGATCCAATATCAATAAAACAGATAGAAGACGTTGGTTTGAGTGTCGCTCAACTTATTTGAGAGTTTTGCTGAGAAATAAGCAGCTTATTTTGTCCAAAATAAAGTTAAACTCCTAACAAAACCTGGCCAGGTGTTTGAATCCATTTCCCAAACCCCTTAAGATTTAAATACCCCATCCAGTGTGCACTGGTTTTTTTAAACCAAAGGCACCTCTTTGGCTCCAATAAGAGGAAATCAGTTAAAATTCTCTGAATACAGGAGGGGATTTTATCATTGAAAAAAAAAAAAAAGGCTTTGAGGATTTTCTGGACTTGTTTTCAAAAGTAAGTCTGCTTCTGCTTTTTTGGTGTGCTTTTATTTTGCAGGAAAATATTTGGCTTGAATAAATCTGTGACTGGAACAAAGTCACAAATGTAACAATGATGATTAAATGATAAAAGCTCAAAAAAAGAGAGAAGACTGGTTGACCGGAGCCATCGGGACTTATCGGATGCTGTCCTGGTGGATCTGGATCATCACTTCCTCCCGGTGACCTCAGGGTCACATACCGCATGCCGACGAGCTCCCGTAACTACAGCCCCTAACGACAGACGCCTAATTAGCATCCTTAACGAGGCAGTCTGTCATTCCGTGCATCGCTGGTGCGTGTTGCAGGCATGTCTGCAGAATACCGAGGCGGTCACATGACGGACTGTATTCAGAGCTAAATATTTACAGACATTGTCAAAAATCATTTGGTCTGAATTAAAAGTATTGCATTTCTCAGCAACTTACTTTCAGACTCATTAAAGGCTCGTCTCTCTGAAGAACGACTGAAATCCAATCAGTCGGCGAGTTTCCTCTCAGCAGGTTTGCATCGTTTGAATTGGAGCACTCTGGTTTTTTTTCTATCATTCAGATTCTATTTCATTTCAGATCTGAAGTGAAACAGATTATCATTCTGTCTTTTAGCCAGAGGAAATACAAAAAAAATAGATGGAGATGGAAAATGACAGACTTTTTAGGTGATACAGAAGGAGACAACCAGTGTGAAAAATACGCCGACGACAGTGTTGTTTTTGTTCCTGGTGTCCAAGAAAAGGAGAGACGACGTCCTGCTTTAAATCCTGGTTCTAACAAACGCAACTGGATCAAATTTGTCCAAAGGGGTTCTATTTAGGTCCACAAACGGTCATGAAGACCATGGTGGTTCTGGCTGTCTGTGTCATTTAACATTACGGTGGAAAATCGTCTCTCGCTCTCACTATTCATAAAAATATTTAGCAGTTTGAATAACGACAAATGACGGGCATTAATAAGATTTTAAAATACATTTGAGGCTTTTATTTTAGTAATTTAGTCATTTTTATTTTGCTGCTGAGGCTTTCAAAGCGTCTGAAGTGGCTATCACATATTTTGCACATCATAATCAATCAAAATGAAATACTGAGTAAAAACTTGCAAGAACGCGGGGGGCACAGTTTGCTCAATTTGAGAACAAAATATCAGTTCTGTTGGACTATAAAATATATATTATGATCCATTAATCTCTCTGTTTTTGCATTTTTTATGTTTCTATTTAGTTTGAGCCAAAAGTCCACAAATGCACATTTAATCACCCGAAACATGAAACTTAAAATCATTGAAACTTAAATCTATGTGAAAATATAGTGGAGTATAATGTCCACCTGAGCAGAGCCGTTCTGTTCACTCTCAAGTAAACACTGTTAGCACGTTAGCACGGTTAGCTGGTAGCTGCCTGTTGAGTCGTTGCCATGTTGAGAGTCGTGTAAAGCCAATCCCCTCGCTCTAAATTTCTTATAACTTTACCTTCAGACAAACTCATTTCAGCAACAACTATAAGATTTAAATTGAACATCTTATCTTACAAAAGGAATTTTATTTTATGTTTAAAATGCTTCGGCGAGTGTAGACGATGATGTAAGGATGTAAGGAGCTTCCAAACAGGTCGATTACAAATTTTCAAGTGGGCATTATTTTGATAAATGAACCACATATTCAAAATCCATACGCTTAATATAGCAGGCTTTGAAGTGGGGTCAAGTTCAAGTTGTATTCGGTCCTAAAGAGCACAACATCCTGACCAACATCTGGTCCTCTGTGAGTTCAAACACTTAACAGGAGCTGATAAATCAATGGACCCTCTGCAGAAACACTCGTCAATTTCCTCACTCAAACATCCGTCTTCGTTTTATTATCCGAGACGTTTGTTTGCTGAAATACCTGTAGTGAGCGCTCGGCCTCCGTTAACTGATAACTCACAGCTCTGACTGTCACCGAGCAGCGTTCAGCCTCTTCATCTTCAGACTCTGATTCGGTAAATCACCTCCCAGCAGACGCAGGGAACTCAACCAGGACAGAACAAAGAACTGCAGTGCTCAGCTCTTCTGGTTTCTAGTGTCCAGTGCTGGAAGAAGAATTCAGATCCTGAAGTAAAAGTACTAGTACCACTATAAGTAAACTTCCTGCATACTTTTACCTTAAGCAGGGTTTTGAATGCAGTACTTCAACGTGTGGTGGAGTATTTTCACAGTGTGGTATTAGTACTTACTGCAGTAATCTCAGTTCCTGTGTTCTGACAATAATGCTGAAAGGACGGATACGTTAATAGTTCTTGGTTAGAGATAATGAACTCCCCTCCACAACACAACATGTCCAACATGAGCACCATGTCACTCTGAATAATGAACTGATATCTGCAGCTCTGAGACGAAGACAAAGACCCTGTGACGAGACAATGGACCCAAAAAGATAAGACACGCAGGTTATTGGTGTTTAGCCTCTTTTTGTAGCCGTTTAGCATCTCTGTTATTCTCTCTGTGGTTGATTTTCTCTTTGTATCTCTTTGGAGTCTTCTTATGTCTTTTTGTAGTTGTTTTGGTCTCTTTGTAGTCCATTTGTTACTCCTCAGTCTATCTGTGTCTCCTTGTAGTTGATTTGTCTCTTTGTGGTCAGTCTGTTTGTGTCTCTTTTATAGTTCTTTTGTGTATCTTTGTAGTTATTTTGGGTGTCTTAATAGTTGGTTTGTATTTTTGTGGTTAGTCTCCTTGTCAATTTGTGTCTCTTTGTAGTTGTTTTATATGTCTGTGTCTTCTTTTGTGTCTCTTAGTAGTTGATTTGTCTCTCTGTGGTCAGACTTTTAGTCGTTTTTTGTCTTTTTGTGTTTGTTTTTTGTCTCTTTGCAGCTACTTTCCTCTCTTCGTAGTCATTTCGTATCTTCTCTGTAGTCGTTTTATGTTTCTTTGAGGTCAGTTTGAGACTCTCCCTGGTTGGTTCTCGTCTCTCTTAAACAGATCCTTGGCTAACAAAGAGCTGTGATTCTGCAGCTGGTAGTTGGAGTCTCAGTGTTCCAGTGTGTGTGTCAGACTGGGTTAGCTCAGTGACCTTTGCCCTCCGGCCCGGAGGATCGGCGTCATGCGTGAGCCGGGCAGCTTCAGCACATGAAGCAAACAACACTGTGATCAACATCACTGTCATCACTGCTCGCTCGCCCCTTCTCTCTCTCTCTCTCTCTCAACACTGTTGACTCACTGACTCTCCGTTGAACGAGAGGAAATATTCCACAATCTCAAAAGCAACACGACAAACGTTGATCCACATCGACGGCTCCGACACAGAATGGAACCAAACTATTTGTTGTGGAAGGTCGGAGGGTAAAAAACAGGCGTTTAATAGAAATATACAACATATATTTGGTAGTAAATTGTTGACCATGTAGAGTGAACCGGTTTCCTCTTCTTCATCTGAGACAATGCTGACAGCATCACTATGAGCCTCTATGAAGCTGATTTGTGTATCTTTGTTGTTGTTTTGGTCTCATAGACAAAATAAAGCAACTACAAAGACACACAAATGCACTACAAGGTGACAAGAATCGACTGTGTGCTCATTTTGAGTTTCTTTGTAGTTGCTTTGTTTCTCTTTATAGTTGATATGTCTCTTCGTGGTTAATTTGTGTCTTGTTGATATTTTCTGTCTCTTTGTAGTTCGTTTGTGTCTCCTAATGTGAACCAGGATTGCTCTTCTAAATAAAAACCTGTTAAACCTTTTTGTTTTTCCTTTCTTTCTGACTCTGTAAAGGTGTTTCCTTCTTTACAGCCCTGTATTTCCTCCTTATCTATTTGACCTAATACTTTATATTTACCTGCTTTTTTATCTCATCTCACTTCATTTGTGCCCATTTCATTCCATCTGTTTTTATCTTTCTGAACTTCCTACTTTCTTCTCTCTCTTCCCTCCTCTTATCCAATCAATGCTCTCCTTCTCTACATGTACGATCTTCCACTTTCCTGTTTTTTTCTGCTCCATCTGTCTCCTTTCTCATTTTATCTCTCTTTATTCCTTTTCTTTTCTCCTCCCATCTTTCTCCACTCTCCTACAGTATGCCCTCGCTCCATCTTCCTCTCCTTCTGCTCCTCATCTCTTCCTCCTGTCTTCTCTAATACCCCTCTGTCCATCTCACCCTCTCATTTATCTTCCTCCTCCTCCTTTCTGCTTCACCTCCTCTGAACCTCTTCTTCTTCTTCCCACTCTCCCTGTAGCGTCTTACCCTCACCGAGCTACGTGCCAGTTAGCTTCCTGTTAGCCTGCTAGCGATGTGTTTGCATCTGGCGATAGGTTTCACGTGGCATGCATGCCCGGCTAGCTTCGGGCTAACTCTTGAAGCTTGTTTTGGCCAAAAGGCAGCGCTGCTTTGAGAGGGATGACGGCCTCTGTTTTTCACACACACACAGGGTTTGTTGTCATGGTTGTGTCATTCAGTGTCTGACAGCGAGCTGCTCTCAGCGTCGGCCGTCTGCACAGATACTAGTCCGACCTGACATGTCACCCAACACGGCAGTACACGCAACGCGGCAGTACACACAGTACACGCAGCACAGCAGTACACACAGTACACGCAGCACAGCAGTACACACAGTACACGCAACACAGCAGTACACACAGTACACACAACATGACAGCAAGATGTAGACAGATGATGAGCTGCTTTATTTTGCTGCAGAAAAACAGCAATAGTTAAATGAGCAAAGAAGAATCACACAATTTGACCGCTGCTTTCTTGTTTCTTTTTCAACCAGTGTACAGGAAGTGACCATATTTGGTCTGCTTTATGGTCTGTTTGACTCTAAATGGAGCATCATTTACTAAATGAACATCATGCTGTATTGAAGAAGACTTGAAACTAGAGATTGAGACCATAAACTCATGTTTACAATGTTTACTGAGGGAATAAATCAAGAGAGAAGTAGAGTCATTTTCTCATAGACTTCTATACAACCAGAGGAGTCGCCCCCTGGTGGACAGGAGAGAGAATGCAGCTTTGACTTTGTTAAATACTTTGTAAAGCATCTGTGAATATTATTTAGATGGTTAAAACCTAATCGTTGGTTATTAATTGGTTTCTGATCCATTTATTTATGTAATGTTTATAGATGTTTTAGAATGAATTTGGTCATCACAAACAAATAATAAATATAGTATATATAATATGTAAGTCTGCAACAATAAACTGTTAATATAACGTTTTTCAATGTTATCAGCATGTATTGTGTTATTGTCTCTTATCATATTGATACAATTTATAATTTATAAAATAAATATTTCATATTACACAAACTAATGATGGAATAACATAAATCATAGCACAACTAATAATAAGTTAACAATATTAATTAATAAAACTAACTTTCAACTAAAGTTAAATTAACCATTAAGTTTACCATTTTTTAATGAGTGTTATTTTTAAGTCGCACATGCTTTTCACTCCACTTCATTTATGTGATTCCTTTAATGTTTACATTGCAGATTCATATTAGTAACACAAATTTAAATTCAGTGATAAATGA
>NC_072469.1:1537657-1565157 GCF_027596085.1 Anoplopoma fimbria
TTATCTTATGGGCTTCTGCGTCTGACCTTTCCAGGCCGAAGCTAAAGGCTAACGTTGGCCTAGCTATGATGCTAACCGGTGCTACGATCTAGACATGCTCCAGAAGAGAGCTTTGGTCCAGAGGTAGATAGTCAGAACTACAAAAGTCACCATTAGATAATACCCCATTTGCGTATTTAATTATGACATTTAAAAAAACTTCTAATACAAAACATTATTGTCTTAATGTCAGTAATCATCTGGTGAAGTTTCATGATGATATCTATTAGTTATTTTTTTACCCTATTCACCTGTAGAGTCTTCAACATGTATGTAATTTAACTAAACATATCTTTAAAGGACGTTTTCTCTAAATGAGTTTTTTCTCAGACTCTGATCCATAAATCTCCACTTCAGTAGCTCTTACATACACCAAACTTTACAGCTTCATTCCTCTCTATATTCTGAAGGTTTCTACAGAGGGGTTTGTTCATATATCATTCATAGCCTGATTTATACAACATTTACTACTAAAAACATGGAGAAAATAGATGTTTTTATGCCTGCTGACAGTATTTTCTGATTTATGGAGTGTGACAACGAGAGATCCTACATTCCTTTTGTAAAAACCTTTGACTCTAATATGTTAACGAAATAAAACAAGAACTTTGAACCTGACTTTATCAAATGTTCAGATTTCTGCTCTGGAAATGTATGAAAATAAGCACATATTTAATAAGATAATGCCACATTTCAGAAAACTTGTAATACAAAAAAGAATACTCTTAATGTCAGTAATCAACTGGTGAAGTTTCATGGAGATATCTGTTGGTTAAATGTGTTACCCTATTCCCCTGTACATCACAGAGGAAACATGCTGTCTGTTGATTTTCACTTATTGAACCTCCAACAGAGAAGCGCCGGACTCTGACCAGACAGAAAAAAACACGAGCATGATGGGAAATGTTTAAGCGTGGAGAACATCCACATCCATTGATCTCCCACTGAGGGCTGTTTTCAGATCAGCCCAAACCTGGACGGGCGCTCTGACGGCGGGCCGAGCTCTCGGGTTTCACGGCAGCTTTTAGGGGTCGATACGGGAGCCTGCAGGGGACATTTGTTTCATGTGATGGATGGCAAAGCCAACTGGAAATGAATAAATAGAAGGCACATTAGCAAAGGAGAAGCTTGTCCCGAAGAAACCCCATTACTGTAAGCTCAAAGGTGCCTTTATTTTGGGCGGTGTCACCCTTTAAGAGACGGCTACTTTAAGTAATTACACGATCTGTTTTTAACAAAGTTTCCTTTCTTGTTGCTGGACTGTTAATCAACTCTCACTGCTCCTAACATGACAGCACTAATTGGTAGGAATAAATAGATTTGCCTTTATATTTGAGCTGAAATTAAAGGGTCATAAAGGGGAACTGTAGGGTCATTTGTCAAAGGGTCAAAGGGCGTCAAAAACTGACATTTGGGGTCACTTTCTAACTATTACGCTCCACTACAGTTACATTACTAACGTTGTAAAATAGGTTTATGCTACACGGGTTATAGGTGAGCTCTCTCCACCTCATTCCCCACCATTCTGGTGAAGGACTAGCTAACTAGCTAACTAGCCAGCCATCCGTCTCTGGAGCTGAATCCAGTCTGTGTGTTTTTATCACTATAACAACTAACAAAAAATAAAATAGTAGAAGAAGCACTGCATGATTTGCTATATTTTGTAGAGTTTCATTCTGTTTGTGGATGAACGTTTAATGAAACATATATATATATATATATATATATATATATATATATATATATATATGTATATATGAACGTGTGCAGCCACATGCAGGTTCAATATTTTGGTCACATGGAGAGAAAAAAAACTGTTGTGTAGCTCTGGTTTCATCTGACAGCAGCATTAAGTGTTTCCTTAACCCTGACCTCGATCTGTGTGTGTGTGTGTGTGTGTGTGTGTGTGTGTGTGTGTGTGTGTGTGTGTGTGTGTGTGTGTGTGTGTGTGTGTGTGTTGCCTGTACTGTATGTGCTTATATAAACTGTGTGTGTCCCAATAACGTATATTATGCTGCCTGGTCAACATGACTGACGTGAAAAATCAAATACTGTATACACCAACTGACCTCACATGACCTCTGTGTGTGTGTGTGTGTGTGTGTGTGTGTGTGTGTGTGTGTGTGTGTGTGTGTGTGTGTGTGTGTGTGTGTGTGTGTGTGTGTGTGTGTGTGTGTGTGTGTCGTGGGAAACTGCCCAGCTGAACTGCCTGTACACACACACACACACACACGTGACAACATGGTTACAACTGCCGTCAATAACACACACACACACACACACACACACACACACACACACACACACACACACACACACACACACACACAAATGCTGCTGCTTCGTTTTCTACTTTACACTCTAAGAAATAAGGGTTTCAAACTAGAACCATTTGCTTCTGTAGAACCCTTGTTTGCAGGGTTTTTCTTTGTGAGACCAAACTGTGATTGTGAATCAGGATAGTTGTGGGTTGAGCTGCACCACAACAGGTTCTAGATGAAACCCTTAGAATATAGACTGGTTCTCAGTAAAAAAAAAAAAAAATATGGTTGAGTTCTAGATGAAACACTTGGAATATAAAAGGGTTACTAGTAGAAATCACCTGGATGGGTTCTAAGTTAAACCCTTCGATTAGAAAAGGGTTCTCGGATGGGTGGGTTCTAGATGAAAACCTTGGACTATGTAAGGATTCTTTGTAGAACCTTCTGGTTGGGTTCCATATTAAACTCTTGGAATATAAAGTGCTCTCGTAGAACCCCCTGGGTTGGTTCTAAATGAAACCTTTTGATAATAAAAGGAGTTCTCAGGGATTGTAGGGAAACACTGTCAGATAAAACAAAAATCCAAAGTAATCCCAAACGGACCAATAGAAAACCTTCCTGAACCCACATTAGTGACTTTTCTTAAATAAAAGTATTAATTTAATTAGCCATGAAATCACGACAAAACACTAAAGTCAACACCTGAAAACAACATGATTCAATCAGAAAAAATGCCAAGTAGCAAAAGCGATAGCTTAAGCAACTATATCAACTCATCATACCCAAAATAAGCTAAAGTTTCCATGAGGATATCAATCAACAATCTAAGAAATGATTGTTTTTACAGAAGTTTTGTTCCCACGCTACAAAACTGCATTCAATTAAGTTTCAAGTGAAATGTATTTTCAACCGGATTACGTTTGTATATCACGAATACGTTTAATAAAAGTCTTTATTTGTGTTTGTGTCCCTTAAGACACCTAAAGATCCGTACTTATCTTAACTGCATAAACATAAACATAAATGAGGTTGCAGTTTCAAAACGCTTTGTTTTGGTTCAGAAATGTCAAGATTCAACATGTTACACAGACAATTACAATGCCAACAATTATGTAATAATTATGGGTTGTTTTTGCTTTTTCACAAGATTTCCATCAATACTTTTTCTGTGAACAACAAAGCCCGGCTTGAGACCAGAATGAATTATTTAGCCGTGATATCAGGTCAACACCTAATAACATCTGGAAAAACTGTCAAGTATCAACAGCGACTCCTAGAGCAACTTTATCAACTCATCATATCCAAAGTAGGAGCTTCCCCCTCACCCTCGTCGTTGATGAAGTCCTTCCGAGAGGCCCAGGTCCTGTTGTTGCAGTAGAAGCTGGTGTTGTCGGGCACGGTATCGTTGATGCAGTGCGCCGTGCTGCGGACGCACTTCTGCCGCAGGTTTCCCATGAAGAGCTGCAGGCCGATGAGGGCGAAGACGCTCAGGCAGAAGACGGTGAGGATCATCACGTCGGCGAGCTTCTTCACCGACTGGATCAGAGCGCCGACGATGGTCTTCAGGCCTGAAGGACCGCCGGGGACGCAGACAAGGTTAATACTCACAGGAGCGTTTCTGAATTTAAAATGAATAATTCAACCTTATAAAGAATTATATATCGGAAAACTCAATAAGAAAAAATGAAAATCAATGAAAAACAAGAAGCTAGTTTGAATAAAAAGGTCACATTAAAGGAATAGTACAACGAAAAACTATATAAATTGTATATTCTCACCACTCTAGGCTCTATTGTCAAGTGCATTAAGGATAACGGAGAAGCTGCTGTAGCATCCTATGAGTATTTCTTCATTGCAAGATGAGCAAACAAGAGCAAAGATCAACACTGGAAGCTTTTCTGGATAGAGAAAAGATGCTAAATGGACTGTACTTGTACTTGTGTATCTCTTTTCTCGTCTTCCGATCACTTTTTTGCACATTTTGCTCGTCTCCAGACTGGCTTTGGTAGGAGTTTGATTGACAGATGGTTCATCCAATCACCAGCCACGAAAGTTTCCAATGACGGCTTCTCATCAGGGTTCGTATAAGAAATGATCTGCTGAGTCAGGTTAGTTTAGGAGAGTGGAACGCCCCAATATATTAACGTACTAAAGGACATTAGAAGATACACAAAATAATTTTTGGGATTTACACTTTTCGGACGCTATATGACCTTTTTTCTTGTCTTTCGTTTGTCCTCAATCAAAGTCTGTTTACACTGACGTACTTTAATTTTCCAGAGGCGCTCTGCTCTCCTTAACAAACCTGACCATGAAGATTATTTTTATCCAGAACCAACAGTGATTGGATAAACCACCTGTCAATCAAACTGTTACCGAAGCCAATCAGGAGACGAGCAAAAACACATTTCCAATGTAGAAAAGTCTTCAGTGTCAATCTTGTCTCTTCTTTCAATAAAGAAATACTCTCCAGTTCTGAAAGAACCGGTGCCTTTGTAGCATCTATGCTAACAAACTATTTGTGTCGTCCCATACACACCTAAGCCCCGCCCCCAAATGCCAGTAGCTGCTCATTGGTCCGAATCCACAAACATATCATTTGAAGCCGTGCAAGGTTTCTCTTTAAAGGGAATTTGATAGATAACTTTCACTGGAACCATATGAGCTGAGAGAAATGATAACTACATACAATTTATATTGTTTTAATCAAGGACCATAAAGATGGCCGCCTACTTCAACCTAAATATTTCAGCCCAAATAGAGATAATGAAACAGGTTATGGGGTCAAACCAAAGGGCAGCCATCTTTACGCACCATAGAAACAAATCACAAAATAACTCATAAATGAAATAAAAAAGAAGTCTTTCAACTCTGCTGAGAAAAACGTTGCCACTGTGAAAAAACACAAATAGTCACCACGATCATCACCAACAGAACGAAGAAATACAAACTTTCCGTTTAACATCGAGATAAAAAAACACAACAGTCACATGAACATTATGGTAAAAACAGCAGGAACAGAACACACTGAGAACACAGAGGGTGCAGACAAGTTGACCGTCTTCGGCCAATCGTTCCAAATCAAAAGAAGAAACCAGTTTCTCTTCAAACGTTTTCAGCACTTTCTTTGGTGAATTCATTAGAAACAGACACTTTCAATTTGCACGATTAACTCAAAGAATCTCACCGTCTGTTAGCTAATGAATGACTAGTTTGACTATATTCAGATAATGCTGTGTTATGACATGCTTTGGACATGTTTGCTATTACTGTGTAACAGTTATAACATGTATTAGACGTTGTTATAACAAGGCCATGAGCAGGGCGTGTTTTTAATCACATGTTTAAGACGCCGTCAGCGCTGCATGCTAACATGCACAGTGGAAACATACAGAGGCCAGCCAGCGACAGACTTTAGGAAATAGTTCTGTATTTTTGAAATTATATAAAAATCTCTTTCTTTTAAAAGTGAGGTAAACATTTAAGAAATAGATCTAGATTGAAGTTTGGGTTCGTGTTTTTAAAAATACCAGCTTTCACTATGATCAAACTTTGTGTCTTTTCTTTCTTTTTGTTGCATTAAAAGTTGTAATACTACCCTGTAAGAGTACTCTGTGACAGTGAACGTACTGATACTACACTGTAAGAATATTGAGTTACAGTACAAGTACTGAACCCACACTGTAAAGATACTCTGTTACAGTACAAGTACTAAAACTACACTCTAACAATATTGTGTTACGGTTAATGTACTAAAACAACAGTGTAAAAATACTGTGATACAGTAAAAGTACTAATACTACAGTGTAAAAATACTCTGTTTCAGCAATAGTATGAACCTCACATTGTTAAAAAATATTCTGTTACAATAAAAGTACTAATACCAGTGTAAAAAATACTCTGTAACAGTATTAGTACGAATACCACAGTGTAAAAATACTCCGTTATATCAAATGTTTTAATACCCCATGTAAAAATACTGTGTAAGAGAACAAGTACTAATACTATACTGTAAGAATATTCTGTCACAGTAAAAGTACCAATACCACAATGTAAAAATTTTATCACTAGCAGAAACTCAATTATAGACGTGAATTCAGTTTTAATTGAGTTGAATTAATGACATTATTTGTATTAATTATTAGAAGCCGTTTTCACTCATGACTCTCTGTCATTGGATGTTTTGTTGTAAAGTCGCTGTTTGCTGAGCCTCTGATGTCGTCACAACCAACTATGAGGAAGACTTCAGTGCGTCTTTCTGCAGACTACCTACGAGTACTTCATCAAAGTGAGAGATGGTCTCAGTGGTAGTATGCAGGATGAGCATTTCAAACACTGAGCTTCGTTCTTCGGTGAGGGGTGCGTTTGATATTCACTCCCCCCCTGCGTTTCGCTTCCTCACCTGGGATGACTGAGATGGTTTTGAGCGCTCGCAGCACCCTGAACGTCCTTAAGGCTGACACATTACCCAGGTCCACAAACTCAGTCACATATCTGCAACAAGCCGGGAGACAGAAGCACAAAACAGACACACACAGAAGGGTTTGACCACACTGAGCAACAACGAGCCGACACAGAGGGACAGAAACATGAATAGAGACACAGAGATAGAGGTACAGTAGAGACGGGCCGGGTCGGACGGCAACAGTGGAGGATCAAACCGGAGACGTCGACGGTTCAGAAGGGGAAGTCAGACGGAGGAAGCTGCTCACGAGGATGGAAACCGCAGACAAACCTTCAGATTCTGAAGAAGACTTTTAGTATTTTTGGGGACACATTAGGGCTGCAATTTGTATTTTTTTCATCATCAATTACCAAGCTTTATTAAGTTTAAGTTTAAGTTTAAGTTAAGTTGTTCGTCAATACAGTCGAATTAAATCTAGTTTCTCTGAGAACCAGCATGTAAATTTTGATTAAAACATAAATTCCAGGTCCTGAAAAATGCCTATAAAGATATTACGTTTACTGTTAAAAATTACCAGAAAAAATTCACTTTAAAGAATCAAAAAACTATTAATTTGTAGCATTTCTGCTTTTAAGAAATATACTTTGTTGCTGATTAATTTTCTCAATTAGCGAATCCATTTATTGACCAATTGTTTTGGATATAAAGTGAGTGTTCGATAGATTAAGTGTCAACAATAATCTTTGCTTTGAAGGCTAATTTAATCCAACAAAGTGTGTTTTAGCTAAATGAAGTGACATTATTAGTTTAGCTGTTACCTTCACATTTTGTAAAACTGGTTAGTTTGTCCAATTTGCGAGAGATTTTCACGTTTATATTTCTTTAAATGTTTTTAAATAACTTGGAAGGGGAGCATTAAAGCTGAGGGTTATTCAGTTGGTTGAAATCTGCAACCTCACCACTAGATGGCACTAAATCCTACACACTGTCCCTTTAAGCTACAACGTTATGCTACATACAAAACCACAAAAGGAAATGTTCCTGCTCGATATGTAGCATCAGCGTTAGCATCAACGCTCTCCTGATCATGTGTGTCGACGTTTTTCATTCCATCTCCAGTTCGAGTGTTCAGCTTTCACACGTCTGACTTTTCCTTCTCCACCGTGTCTTCAGTTCAGATCACGTGATTACACCGGTGACCCCTGATTGGGCGGAGAGTGGGGAAGTGGGCGGGGGGGCTGGTGCTGCAAGACACGGCCAGACATGGGACGAACAAGAGAAGACGTTACGATGACGAGTGTGTTTTTTTTGTTTTTTTTTCTGTCCCGTGTCGCCCCCTGGTGGTGGTGAGGCCTTACCTGGGATGACTGAGATAGTTTTCAGGGCTCTCAGCACTCTAAAGGTTCTCAGCGCCTGCAGGTTGCCTACTTTGATAAACTCTGTTAACAGCCTGTAGGGGGCAGTGTGGTTGGTTGTCAACATACGAACAAAAGAAGAAAAAAACATAAGAAAGTCTGAAAATACTGTGGTGATTTAAAAAAAATAAAAAAGTACATCCCTGTGCACCAAATGATCAGATTTTAAAACATCAACAGAGAGACGGCAGTTAATTAAATCTGCTATAATACAATGAGGGAGTTTATTATAGCAGATGTGGAAAGAAAAAAACATCAAATCAAATGTAAGTTTGTCTTTTTCACCATGTTTTCTTTGCACATAATCCAATGTTTGAGATTGTTTGTGATATTGAACTTTTGCACATATATTGAGGTTTTCTTTCACCGTCTGATCTAATAATATCAGCGAGTAAATGCGTACGATGAAGGGTTCAGACTGTAGATTATCATATATATGTAAGCGTTTGAATGGATTCAAAATGCTGAAATGTTTAAAAAGAAAAGATGAAAGTTGGTTCATCGCAAGTTACAAATTATGGCGAGTCAACAGGCAACCGTTTTTCTAGAAATTATACTTATATTCTATTCATGGTTTTAACATGATGCACAACAGATTCAGTGTCCAGATGTTTAACTGGAAAAAACACAAAGAAATCTGTTTGATTCGTCCTTCAACCAAAACCATCAAACATATGAATTTCCATCAACAAATAAAAGTGTATAATGTGGTAAAAGCCAGGCTGTGAAGATGCCAGTAGGGCGCAAGGCGACGGCGGCCATTTTGGATCCCCCCCACCGGTAGGATGGAGTCATCTGATCCCCCTAGCCGTCCTCCTTTACGGCTCATATTTCAGCGGCGTTGAGCGGCGGTCTGATTGAATTACAGCCAGAAGAGGCCGTCTAGATGCAGCAGCTGATAGAACCAGTGACAGCAGAGGCACTTCACACTGGAGAGGTCACTGGTGCTCCCTCACTCATACTGGTTGTGAGTTCTCCACCTTTAAATGGGTCAACTGGTTACAAACAGTTTTTGTGACTAGAAAAGGGATGCGCATTTGGAAATGGGATGGGCGATACCAAACGTTTTAGATTTGATACTATGCAAAAAAGATACCACTAATCTTTGATATACCGATACAATTTTGTACAATATTTAACGATACTGATACTTTTTGTAAAAAAAATATGATACGATGCAATTTTTAACGATACTGATACTTTTTGTACAATTTATAATGATTCTGATACTTTTTGTGATATTTTTTTAACAAATCTGTTCCTCATAGTAACTTTCAGTAAAAGTACTAATACCACACTGAAAAAACACTCAGTTACAGTAAAAGTCCTGTGTTGAAAATGTTTCTTCAGTAAAAGCATCAGCAGAATCAGAATAACCAGAAAAAAACTGTTAAAGTATTCAAACTTTGACTGTTCTACTATTATATATTTTATCATGTGATTATCAAAACTCATGCATTATCGTAAAAGCTGAATTTTACTGTTTGATTTATGATTTTGATAAATCTGCTGATTGTTTTCTCTATTAATCGATGATTGTTTGGTTTTGGTTCATTGGTTAGTACATTGATGACAGCTGACGTTCTGTTAGCGTCTCCTGTCTTTATGGAGATGATTCAGATGTTTGTTTAACTGACACAGTGATGATTTATATGTGATTTTATTACGCTAAGATGACATAATATGTTGCAGGTTTAATGCGGTGAAAATGGCTGAGGAGTGCGGTGCTGCTGGTCCGGTGATGGAAACCATTAACATGTCATTACAGCAGCAGTATCAGGAACACAGGGGCGGGATGGGGGAGGGGAGGGGGAGGGACTCTGTCTCCATGGGAATCCTGACATGGTGGGAGGGGGGAGGGCATCAATCAGACATTTAGTGTGTGTGTGTGTGTGTGTGTGTGTGTGTGTGTGTGTGTGTGTGAGTGTGTGTGTGTGTGTGTGTGTGTGTGTGTGTGTGTGTGTGTGTGTGTGTGTCAGTAGGGGAGTGTCTATTCACCGACCATCACTCTGGTTTTAATAAAGCCCGGCTCAGAGGGGTGATGTGTCAGGGGCGGACTGTGTGTGTGTGTGTGTGTGTGTGTGTGTGTGTGTGTGTGTGTGTGTGTGTGTGTGTGTGTGTGTGTGTGTGTGTGTGTGTGTGTGTGTTCATACATGCACTATTATGGTGGTGTTATTTTTGGTGTGTTATGACCACAAACTCACTTAACATGTTCTCCATCCTTATGTGTGTGTGTGTGTGTGTGTGTGTGTGTGTGTGTGTGTGTGTGTGTGTGTGTGTGTGTGTGTGTGTGTGTGTGTGTGTGTGTGTGTGTGTGTGTGTGTGTGTGTGTGTGTGTGTGTGTGTGTAAAGAGGTGACTTATTTGTCCCTGTCCCCCTAAAGATCCAACTGACCGCAGGACAGCCCTCGGTTCAAGGACACACACACACCTACTGACAGTGTGTGTGTGTGTGTGTGTGTGTGTGTGTGTGTGTGTGTGTGTGTGTGTGTGTGTGTGTGTGTGTGTGTGTGTGTGTGTGTGTGTGTGGATCACTGGACGTCAGACAAACAGATGGGAGATGAAGGAAGGAGCAGGTGGAATATTTACTTAATTAGTTGATTTGAATTTGTTTATTTTTAAATGAAAACCGTGTTGTCATGTACTTTTTCTTTGTGTGTGCACACGCTCCCTGAAGATGCCTCAACGACTCAGTTTCCCAGAATGCCTTTCTGACCGTCACATCAAAAATGCTCCAAAAAGGTGTATTTGTTAAAAGGATGGGAGATACTACACTGATACTCTTTGTTATAATTAAAAAGATAGCAATACTTTTTGTTACATTTTTAACAAAACTATTCCCGATACTATTTGTTACAATTTCAATGATACCAAGATTTTCTTTGTTTTTAATTTAGCGATACTCTTTGTTTAAAGTATTACCAATACTGATACTTTTTGTTACAATTTTAACGATACCGATTTTTCTAAATGAGTTTGTAGAACCAGAAATAATCATTACACCGACATTTATACCTGCCATTATTAATACAATTATTACAAATGCAAATATGTGTACCATTACATAAAACAAGTTGTGCCACTCAACGTAAAAAAACGGTCCAGTTTTTTTACATAAACACTAACTTTCAGGGTGTGTTGTTTTTAAACACTCATGTTACTTTGTGGCGTTTTAATTGTCACAAATATCATTTATTTCTAGTTTCCTGTCTGACATTCTCCCACACTTTGATGTGGAAGTGTCCAGCTGTTTCTACATAAATTACATAATTTCATAACCGATATTTATAAGGAATCGATACCAAATGAGTAGTCGATGTATTGAGACTTAACACTGATGTATGGAAGTTAGTTTTGAGGTAAACTATAACAGCTGTTATTTTAAACTCAGTGACCCCCAACAGACAACAAGCAGTACACAGGAAAACATTTTGATTTGCATGCTAAATACACTTAACTCCTTCTCTCAGATTAGTAATTAATACTCTGAGATGTTTGGATAATTGGTGCTCCTGGACTACTACATCAAACCCTCCAATTACTCCATTTAGCCTCTCAGATGAACAGCCTCATTCATTTGTCCTCATCGTCTCGGCGGCCTCACTGCAGGCCGCTCAGCTCTGATAGATTCAGCTCGTTAACGTCACACGTGTTCTGTCGGCATTAAGTTAATAACTTCAGGAATCTGCAGTGTCAGCGCAAAAGAACTTCATGTTCAAGGGAAGTAGGGAAACTTAAAGATGTGTCTGAAGTCGATTGAAGTGGAGCAGGTTCTCCCGTCTATCAATTGTTACACAACTATTTCATGTTAACACTTTGAATTTCCTCCAGGAGAAACTGTCTGCAGGTGTTGAGCTGGCATCTCCCCTCTGTTTGATCTTGTTAAAATGCCATTACATTTGGCAAACAGCGCATTATAACTTGTTGAGAACTATGAACTCAAAGTTCAGGACTTGGGTCATGATGGTGTTGACTCGGGATTTGACTCGGGACTTGTCAGTCTTAACTTGGGACTTGACTCGGAACTTGTCAGTCTTAACTTGGGACTTGTCAGTCTTGTCTAGGGACTTGACTGGGAACTTGCCAGATTTTACTGGGGACCTGGCTTAGGACTTGTCAGTGTTGTCTTGGTACATAACTCCGAACTTGTCAGGTCTGACTGGGGATTTGAGCAGGAACTTACTGGGTCCAAACTTGTAA
The DNA here is from genome assembly GCF_027596085.1 of Anoplopoma fimbria. Lineage (NCBI taxonomy): Eukaryota > Metazoa > Chordata > Actinopteri > Perciformes > Anoplopomatidae > Anoplopoma > Anoplopoma fimbria. Next base: position 1,549,977 of record NC_072469.1, read on the forward strand.
GTTTTGTCTCGGAACTTGATTCTGGACTTGTAAGTCTTAACAAGGGACTTGACTAGGATCTTGTCAGTCCTGACTTGGGACTTGAGAGCAAAGACTTGAGACTTACATGTGACTTACAAAACATGACTCGTTCCAACCAATGTAAGCTATGTCCATAACCCATCTGTCCATATGAGCATAGTCTGTAGGCGATGAAGCCTCTTAAACCCTCGGGCTGAATCTAACGGCGTCTTTGTTCCTCACATAAAGAGGAAGACGGATGTAAAGAACACCAGCTGATGTACGTTTGACTCTTTTAATGGTGGATGTGTCCTTTAAGTGAAGCCATTCTTCCCTCTCGAGGTCGCCGGGGTCGCCTTATGTAGCTCCACCGCTCCATCTGAGGACACCTTCATCAGGACGCTTCAATTTAGCGGGAGGTGGCGGTGGAGGTGACACCGCTTCATTACCCACAACGCACCAACCGAGCCTCTGGGGGGTCGACTATTGATCCGATCGTTCATTGCGATCGTTCATCTTGCCGGCGGCGTTCCCTCGCTACACGCCTCTCTGATTGATCGCCACCTGATCGCTAACCAAACCAAACCGCAGCGATTTTACATCAGTCAGTCAATTACTGAAGTGGACGGGTCGCGCTCTGCTTCTTCCTGAAAGGTAACGAGTCGCCGAAAGAGCTGCATTTTGTGTTTCCTGTTTTTTTTTTCTGGCTCGAATTGACGGTTTTGAAAGTTATTTACATGCCGAGTGGGTTTAGGGAGCCTTGAGCTTTTCAAACCTGTAATTTGGAAAATTCATGGGTGTCACTGAGAAAAACACTTATTCTTTCAGTGGATCATCCAGCTTCAGACCTGTTGCCTTTTTTTGAAGAGATTTTCCTCTTTAAAGGAAACAACTTTAAAGATATATTTATCTCTCCTCATTTATCTCTGATATCTTTATTTTTTATGTATTTCTTTCCTCTTAAAGTTTACATATAATCTATATTTATATTCATTTTAGGGCCGTTTTATAAAGAAAACCTTCAACTAAAGTTAAAGCATGAATATAAAATCCACAAAACCAAGTAGGACCACAGCAACATGTTGCATTACATTGCTATTAAAGGAACAATCTGGTGTATTTAAATGGTTTTAACGTCTTCAATAAGAACTTATTTGAACCCAATTCAGGGAAATTCAATTGTAACAGCTGCTAAATAGTCAAAGGCAAGAAAGAAAAGGGATTTAGTATACTAAAAATAAAGATGATATGAGTGATTGAAAATTATTGGTATAAATTAAAAATATATATTGTTGCGGACTACAGTTTTCCAAATAGTACTACCAAATTTTTAGAAACTTAAAACATTGTATAAGGCTACTTTATACGATAACCTGCGTGAACTCTATAAGAATGTAGAAGAACAAAAACCTAGAATTATTTTGTAAAATAATCAGTTGTTATTAGTGGCAAAGTTGTGGGCTGGTTTTATTTCTTAAGCTTGGAAATCTGGCTGAGAGTTCAGTTTATTTGATGTATGTACAGCAAATACGTTTTTTCCAGTGTAACGTTTTGATGGTCGATTAGAAAGTCATGTGAAAGTCTGTATTAAGAAAGGTTAATAAACAACTTTTTGGGATAAAGGTTACTAGTTTTTAAGAAGTGAAGTTATTTTAAACTGCAATCGCCATTAGCAATACTCTAGTGGTGCATTCAAGGACACTCTGAAATCCGATATACGAGTGCTGAATAGAATTAAATCGCTGAGCTAAACTGTAAGAAATACAAACAATACACAAACATGGCCATTTGAAAAAAGGACACATTTGGTTGTTACTCATTAAAGATGTCAGACCTTTTCTAATTAAAGTTCCTTTTGTATAATGAAACAGTTAAGATTCAGTCATGAAGTCTATAATCTATAATATATTTAATCGGAGCAGGTGTCTGATCATTTAAGGGCTGTTTTTTTTGACAGAAATCCCCAAACTGGGAAGAAAGCTCATTTTTCTTTTTGGTCAGCTGGGACCAGTTGACAGCAGCCCCCCCCCAGGGAGCTGTGTTTAAATGGGGGTCAAACAAACACCCGTCTACACCCACATATCACTCCGACCACACAGGACACACTGAGGGTGGAGGTCAGCTGGTAGAAAAAGGCAGAAACACTGCCGGGGCCAGGGTTCGAATCCCACTGCGGTTATCCAGAATATGAGAAACAGCGGTGAGGGTGCATCAGTGAAAAGACGTCCAGCTTTATTGATTCTCTCTGAATAAATCACAATTTGTCAAACTGTCTTCTGCAAATCAAACCTTTGTCCTCGTGCAGACCAGCAGAGCTGGAATATTTAGATCCTCTACTCAAGTAAAAGTACCAAATACAAGAATATAAAAACTAAAAGAACTTCAATTCAAATGTTATTTAAGTTAAAGTGAAGAAATATCATCAGTAGAATAAAGTCGTTATATAGATTTAGAAGTACAATAATGTTATATGGGCAACAGTCTCTATCTCAACACTAATTAATGCATATAATAATCTGTGTATATAGCTCATGTATTTATAACAATAATCATAACACATTTTAAAGTTTTTTAAGGGCAAGTATCATAAAACTTCATAACTACCGGTCACTTGCTGACATTCATTTTGCAACCATTAGAATTCATGTTGTTGTAATACATTATAATCTTTTTATAATGCATCTATTTCTTCGTAATATTCATAATAATTAGTACTGACATATTAATTTACTTTTTTATATCTGCACTCTTCTCAAGTTGCTGGACAGACATTTCCCTCCAGATGAATACAGTTATTTTATCTTAATGTGAATGCAATATTTTTTATATATTAAATAGTGAAACATTTTTTAACAATAATGCAGCATATTCTACGACGGCATCACATGTTCGGGTTAAAAATCAAAATTATCTAATAAAAACAACATAAAGTAAATGTTTGTGTAAACTCTGATTATTTCACATCACATTAACTCTCCTCCGTGTGGACCAGAAACATGGACTCTCATCACATATTGGGTTTATCGGTGGAACATGATGCTGAGGCCTGAAGTCTGTTTCTCTTTTGATTGACAGCACAATGAGAAGGTTTTCCTCCTGACGCTGCGAATGTGTCCGAAGTTCACAAACCTCGGCTGCTGAGCTGCTCCAGCCGAGGTTTTTTTTAACGTTAACCTCAAAAGCTGCAGAGACGAGCTTCTATTAGTCTTCATTCTAATGCGGCGGCCTCTAATCCCGTCAGTACAACGCAGCCGTGACACTTTTCTCTTTTCACCCTCGGATTCTTTCCACTCGCTGCTCTTCTCCTGCACAGATGTTTTCAGATTAAAAGCCTCCCAGCGGCTGAAGTTGCACAATCACTGGCCCCGTTTTCTGAAGTGTTGTTTTGAGTTTAAGCATGACACCAAATAAAATTAAGCCTTTTTAAAATGTGTGTGTGTTCCTTTTCTATTTTCACTTCATTTACTTTTTTATTTATGCTTTTCTCCTGATCCGTTAAATATGAAAACTGAAAATAAAACACAGAATGTTAAATATTTTGGACTTCATTCCAGACATTATTTAAATATCGATTTCTATGTATGAATTTGCAATATTAAGACTATTTTCAGTTCACCACATTATAGTTGGACTTTAGATTTCTAACCTACTGTTCTGCTTTTACAGCAACGTTTACAAAACGCATTGCAGAGTGAAGTGAAAGTAAGAGATCAAGAGCAGAGAAAAATTGAAGCGTAAACAGCAGAAAAGCGTTGCTGCTTTGCTCCACACAAGTTTTTAAAGGCAAATTTGTGCAGCTAACTTATCAGCAATTAGCATTATGCAAAATATTTCATGTTTGTGGCTAATTATGTCAAGTTATATATATATGATCTGATTACCTGGAGACTCTTTCAAAGACCTGCAGGCTACAATGTGAAGTCAGTAGATCTCGTTACAGAGATTTAAACATTTTACTGAATCTAAAGGCTGATATTTCACGTTTATTGCACGTTTTCAGTTTGGATTGTTTACATCCGGAAACACATCTTATGAAACAACATGTCCTCATACAAACGGATCGTATCAAATCTTACGAAAAGTTACTCCTGCATGTTCCTACGAGGTCCAGCAACACATGTCAATTTTCGCTCGTTTCAAGAATACCGTATTTTCAAAACAAACTCTTGTGTTCACAGGAGACTCATTTGGGTTTAGGCAACACAACTACGTTGTTATTTAGGTTTAAGGAAAATATCCTGAAATAATTTTTGGGGTTTAGGACAAAAATCATAAAAATACTTAGGTTTTAGGAAAAGATGGTCGTTTGGGTTAAAACAATCAATGAAGTGTGTTTACTGAAGTTTGCAAGTTACGTGACAAATAAATCAACATGACTTCTCGTTTCACATGAGGAACAAACAGCGTTCTCCTGGCTGAAAGACTGTTGTTTGTTGGACCCGTCCACCTCCTCTCCCTCCTGCCCGCCATGTCATTTAGCGGTCTTTGTTCTTATTTTTCTTATTACATATGAACGCTTTGACGCAGGACTATTGTTGAAAGGGTTTTTTCTGTATGTACCGTTTGTTTTTCAGGAACAGGAAGTTAAACTTGTAAATGTTTGTGTGTGTTTGACTCACGCCATGACGATGACGCTGAAGTCCAGCCAGTTCCACGGGTCCCTCAGGAAGGTGAAGGGTCCAACACAGAAACCCCTCGCCAGGATCTTTATCAGGGACTCGAAGGTGTAGATACCTGTGAAGGTGTACCTGAGGGAGGGAGGGAGGGAGGGAAGGAAGAGAGGAAGAGAGAAGTTAAAGGAGGGGAGAGATGTTTGTGAGTGAGGAGGAAATGAAGCGGGAGAGTTAAGAAGGAAGTAGAGAAGGAAGGAGGCAGAAACAAAGAGGAGACAGATGGAGGAGGGGAACAAATGTTTGGAATCATATGTTAAAGGGCGAGAGGAGAAGGTGTGAAGAGAATAAGGAGGGAAAGAAGGGAAGAAAATAAGGAGATGAGATGAATAAAAGAGAGAGAGAGAGAGAGAGGATGAATATTCATTAAATCAGCAGAGCCTCCTCTCTCTCTCTCCTCTCTCTCTCTCTCTCTCTCTCTCTCCTCTCTCTCTCTCTCTCTCTCCACCAAACATCCTTCATTTATTTATTTTGTCCCCAGAAACAAGTTTGACCCGACGGGTCGTCGACTGAACGGTACAGACAGACGGACAGAGAGAGAGGATCACGTCAGAGCTGAAATACTCCGACTTTAAAACAGGTTTAGTTCATCAGAAGATTCCCCCGTGTGGTGTCGAGGTATTCAAATGGTTTTGGTACCAGCTAGGAAGGGACTAGGAATTACCACAAAACAGCTTCAAAGAGACACAAACGTGCTACAAAGATGAGCAAGACAACTACAAAGAGACACAAACACCTACAAGGAAACACACAACAACAACAACAAAGAGACACAAAACACAACAAAGAGACACAAAACAACTACAAAAAAACTACAAAGAGACACACAAAAATGACAATTAAACATAAAACAACTACAGGGACATACAACAAAAAAAAGCACACAACTACAAAGAGACAAAACAACTAAAAAGACACAAAATAAGGCACAAACACAAAAGGCATAACACAACTACAAAGAGTTGCAAACAGCTGAAGAGACACAACATGACTTCAAAGATTAGAAAAACACAACAAAGAGACACACAACTACAAAGAGAAACAAATAACTACAAAGAGAAACAAATAACTACAAAGAGACACAAACAACAATAAAGACACAACTACAAAGAGAAACAAAGAACTACAAAGAGAAACAAAGAACTACAAAGAGACACAAAACAACTACAAAGAGTTGCAAACAGCTGAAGAGACACAACATGACTTCAAAGATAAGCAACACACTATAAAGAGACACACAACGACCACAAAGAGGCACAAACAATCAAAAGAACACAAAACAACTACAAAGAGACACAAAGGAACTACGAAATACATAAAATGACCACAAAGAAACATGACACAACGACAAAGACACAAAAGAACTACAAAGAGAAACATAACAACTACAAAGAGACACACAATGACCACTAATAACTGTATGTCTGCCAGCATACAGTAAAGGTTGTAAACTCAACAAGCAGGTGTTAGAAAATGACAGGAAACAAACTTTCAAAATAAGATTAAAAGAAGCATTTGAAGCTATAAAATAAGACAGACAGACAGACAGACAGACAGACAGACAGACAGACAGACAGACAGACAGACAGACAGACAGACAGACAGACAGACAGACAGACAGACAGACAGACAGACAGACAGACAGGCGGGTTCCAGGTGTACTTACTCCAGGTACTTGGCCCAGTAGGCCGGTTCGGACATGGCCATGAAGCAACAGTTGGTCAGGATGGTGCACATGATGAACAGACTGAACAACGTGAGCGGGTCAAGGAAAAAGAAGGTTTTCACATAAACGTGTTAGAAAGAAAACACAGGATATGAGTCACGGTTTGGTTATATGACAAAAAAAATGGGACTTTAACGAACTGAATTTCACAGAATGCTAATTAAATATGCAAGAAAACATAGAAACAATTTTGTGGATTTTCATGCAACAGGTGCAGCAAAACTTTATTGAAATAATAATAATTTGTCCCTGATTTTTTATCCATTTATATTGAAATTTTTCCATTATTTGTTGTTTATAACATTTAATAAATGAAAAAAAAAAGGTGCAAATAATATGGTTAAGAAGTCTTCTTTTGCATAATTTTGTCAATAAAATATATTTTCCAGACAGGCTTTATATTGTGACTATATTTTTGAACATCAATGTTTTTTTTTTTGAAGTCTTAGAGAATAAAGTACAGGTGTTTTAAATCCCATTTGTTTGGTGTTTTGATCCATTTATCTTTAAAATACAAATCTTAAACACATGAATGTTAGAAACTGTGATGTTAGTAATTAAATCAGACGAGAGGAGGAGCCAGAAAACAATCATTCTATCCAGATGTGTTCTCCTTTATAAGTCACTGCCTCCACTGATTTATATTCATTAATATATATTTTAATTTTATATTATTTGTATTTTATCAGGAGAGTCCAATTGAGATTTTAAATCAAATTTTTCGAGGGAGTCAAAGACGAAAGCATCAAAAGTTTCACATTAAAACACAAATAATAAATTTAAACAAAACAGCAAGAAATCTAAAAGTTATATATGTTTTTCACATAGAACAGACTCAAAAGGAAACAGAAATAAGTAAAAAAAAAACAGCATAAGAAGCACAAATAAGAGACTTAATATGAATATATCCGTCAATAACAGAACCTTTAAATTCAGCGTTCAAATATTCCTTAAACCCGTTTTTATAATCTGCCTTGTTTATAAAAGAATCTACTCTAAAGTGACTAATGATGAAGTTTCAGATAAACCATGTGAGGCATTAAGTTTGACCTCACAGGTCTGAGATGTTTCTCTCAGTTCTTCGGGTCAGCAGGTGAGAACAACAATAAGAGCCGGAGAGAGAAATTAAAGCTCAATGTTCGGCTCTCAGGCTCCGAGGATAGAAGCTCAGAGTCAGACGTGAAAATGGAAAAATGTCCTCCAACAGAAAATAAATACAGCTGATGGACGAGCTGCAGATTCTAGACTCAAAGACCCCTCTTTGATAGGTAGACATGTGTGTGTGTGTGTGTGTGTGTGTGTGTGTGTGTGTGTGTGTGTGTGTGTGTGTATGGGTATATGTGTGTGTGCGTGTGAGTGTGTGTGTGTGTGTGTGTGTGTGTGTGTGTGTGTGTGTGTGTGTATATGTATGTGTGTGTGTCTTTGTGTGTATGTGTATGTGTATGTTTGTGTGTGTGTGTGTGTATGTATGTGTGTATGTGTGTGTGTGTGTGTGTGTGTGTGTATGTGTGTGTATGTGTATGTTTGTATGTGTATTTATGTGTATGTTTGTGTGTGTGTGTGTGTGTATGTTTGTGTGTGTGTGTGTGTGTATGTTTGTGTGTGTGTGTGTGTGTATGTGTGTATGTATGTATGTATGTATGTATGTGTGTGTATGTGTGTGTGTATGTGTGTGTGTGTGTGTTTGTGTGTGTATGTATGTGTGTGTGTGTGTATGTATGTGTGTGTATGTATGTGTGTGTGCTGACTGCATGACCATTGTTTTTTTAATACCTTTCCATTACGTGTAAATAAAGATGAAGTGAAGTTCTCTCCTGTAAATGAATCTTCCGTGAGCACAGAGGAGGGCGAGAACAGAACAGAGTTATAATCGTCGTATAACGGCCAACGCTAACTTTTCCAAACTGTCAGAAAGCCGGCGATACGCGTTAAATATCACCTTCCTCCTCCCGCCGTGTCTACAGCCACGAGGCGGGAGAGAGAAACCCTTCGCTCAGCCGTCAATCACGGCTATAAATGAATCATAATTATTGTAATTTGGCGGGAGGAACATGGCGGCGAACTTCAGCTGAAAAAAGAAAAAGTTTGATTTTGAGCTGCGGGGTAATTGTTGATTGAGTGCCGGCTGTAATGATGTTGGTGGCAGAGCGGCGAGATAACACGGTTACCGATTGACAAACAACGCCGGGAGCTAATTATGGCGTAATGACAGCCCTGCTGCTATGGCCCTCCCAGGCCACCGTACCGGTAATGTCATTACGCCTCCCACACCCACCGCGGGGTCCATCTGAAGATACTTTTTATTATTTCCTCCCTCTTTCCACAATTGTGCGACTCCATCATTCTTACTGCTCCACTGACAGCTTTTATTTTGAAAGAACAGCAGGGAGGAAATGTAGAGAAGAAGAAACCAGAGGTCAGTCTTTTATTTTTAAATGGCCGTTGAAGTCGGACATTTTTAAAAGGAGCCTTTAAAGAATTTACAGGAAGTGAAAGAAATGTTTACTTCCTGTTGGATCGATTCTTCCTTATTCTCTTCCCTTCTTTCCTTCCTTATTCTCTTCCCTTCTTTCCTTCCTTATTCTCTTCCCTTCTTTCCTTCCTTATTCTCTTCCCTTCTTTCTTTCCTTATTCTCTTCCCTTCTTTCCTTCCTTATTCTCTTCCCTTCTTTCCTTCCTTATTCTCTTCCCTTCTTTCCTTCCTTATTCTCTTCCCTTCTTTCCGATTTGTAGGCTACTTGTAGTTTGCAGGTCAAATTTAAAACACTGATAAATCAGTATTATATATGAAACAATAAGACCAAGATAATAACAAACAATTAAAATAATTTAATTTAATTTAATAATATTCACAATAATAAAATAAAGCAGTAAAAAATAACATTATGAATTTAGGAGAAATCTACAGACGCAAATAGAAAAAAATTGTAAAATAAAGACCTAAATGTATATTTGGGACGTGTTCAACAATGTTTCCAGACTTCTTTAGACTACAAACCATTCTGCCCGAAAAAACAACAAAGACTGAAGGAAAGTGGCGCTAACACAATTTTACGTCTTTTAAATGTGACCTCAAACACAACACGACACCTCAGCAACATAAAGTCCACTTCAGCTCAACAGCAGAGGAGCAACACAACCAGACTCAGCTGGTGGCTGCAGTGAACTATGATGAATGAACCCGCTCCCTGAGCAATGCATCATGGGACACAAAGTCAAACGTGTGTCCTCCACAGCAAAGGGCCCCATGGGAAATGAAGTCAAACAGTGTTTTCCGTCCAAAAAAACCGACAGTGGTCTAAAGAAGCTGAGAGAGGGAATGTGCAGTCTTTTGTTTTCTAGAGGTGTTTGCATGTGTGTGTGTGTGTGTGTGTGTGTGTGTGTGTGTGTGTGTGTGTGTGTGTGTGTGTCTCCACCTCACACACACTTTGTCATTGTGGCGCCAGTGCAGTTGGGCATGAATCCAGAATGCACTTGATCTCACACACAAACTAAAACTCCTCTTCACAACCACAAGTTCTCCTCTCCAAACGACTCCAAACGACTCCCCCCCCCAACACACACACACACACACACACACACACACACACACACACACACACACACACACACACACACACACGTACGTGGCACATCAGCAGCACCACACCTCCATCGCCGACCTCTTCACCCACTTATCCCCCCCGACAACAGCAGCGTGTCTGCCGGCTCGCCATCTCTCAACACCAGCAGCCGCCTCCCGGTGTAAAAATAGACGGGTGTGTGGGGGGGGCTGTTGAGTTTTGGGTGTTGGGTCATATCTGTCAAGTTGGCTTGGTGTCTGGAGCACAAGGAGGACGCCGGCGTGGCGCCAATGGATGGCGTGGGACCGGGGCAACTGGCCAGAATCTATACATCTGGAGCCACAACATCTGGAATTTAACTGTGATGTCTTCTTTATGGTCAAATTTGAGATTATTAAAGTTGTGATTGAAGATTAGAGTTTCAGAAAGTTTTGAAAAACTTTGGATGCAGTCTAGACTATTTAAACTATTAGCAAAGCAGGTTTATACGAAAGTTCAGAGGCATCGCAGTGTCTCATTTGTCTTATTTTGAAAGTATCTGAACGGTGCGTCCCTTCTCAAAACAATACTTTATTTTGGCCAAACTACCATTACTCATGTATTACAGAAATCTGAGATTATACCAGATTTTCTCCATTGAATCCAGATCTCATCGTAAAACCTACATTTCTGATCTAATTTGCTTCGGCCAGACGTCACATCTGGATCTGAAAAGAAAATGACTCTACTTCTCTCTTGATTTATTCCCTCAGTAAAAATTGTAAACATGAGTTTATGGTCTCAATCTCTAGTTTGTAGTTTCTCAGGTTGATTGGAACATTTTGGTTCAGACGTTTCCACCCTCTGGTCTCACTTCTGGCTCCAAACACAACCCAAGATGGCAACGGTAGAAAACCAAGATGGCGGCCACTAAAACCAAGGTGTAAACGGCCCAAAAAAACAATATGGTGACGGCCAAAATGTCCCAAACCAATGTATGTGTGTGTGTGTGTGTGTGTGTGTGTGTGTGTGTGTGTGTGTGTGTGTGTGTGTGTGTGTGTGTGTGTGTGTGTGTGTGTGTGTGAGCAGGGACCTATATGATGGGAAATATTTACTGGTCATGTTTATAGCTCACCAGACACCTCAAGATGATATCTGGTTTAGAAATACGACCGACAGGATAAGCCCTCTGATTCACACACACACACACACACACACACACACACACACACACACACACACACACACACACACACACACACACACACACACACACACACACACACACACACACACAGTTGACATGATTGGTAAATACAGTCATTCCTTTACGGGTGTCTGGACACCATCCAGCTGTAGGAGCCGGCGTAAACTGGTCTCAGAGAGGATTCAGAATGTAGAGAGATGTCTGATTATAATAAAGAGTTATACAGAGTTTATATACACACATATATATATACACATATATATATATATGTGTAAATAAAAAGTGTACTTGATTAATATTATGTGACCTGTAAGCTACGCAATAAATAGCATTTGATCCTAACAGTTCAAATTTTCTTTTTATAGTGGTTCTTAAAATAACCACATTAATATTATTTGGTGGAGAAAGAAAATATATTGATTTTACATTATAATTTAATGGACTTTAGATGTATAAAATAGTTCACTTCACATTAATAAACGATATTTAAGCCAAACTGTTAGCATAAAGCTTATCACTCAACATTGTGTGAGCTAAGCCGTTAGCGTTAAGTCTGCCACTCAACATGTTGTCTAAACCGAACCGTTAGCATAAAGCCCATCACTCATCATTGTGTATGCTAACCAGCTCAGAGCCTGCAAACCTTTAAACGGTTAGCATCACTCAACATGCTGAACTGTCAATACGACTACCAGGAAACATCCAACATGTGATAGTGTACAATTACACAAATACAGGCTTTGCTGCAGCCAGTCAGCACTAAACAACATGAAGCAGTGATCAGCGGCGAGGCTTCAGACGCCTTCAGCCGGCGGTCGTTTCTTTGCATTATCACCCACACCGCCGTCAGGCTGCAGGGCTGCTCTGCATCCGACCCCCGACCTCTGACCTCCCCGCAGACATTTCCCCACAGTCAGCAGCGGCTCATAACACTGTAGAGACGTCATGCGTGAGTACATACAGTAGCAGCAGTGAGGGTAAGGATATGAGTGGACCAGGATCTTGATGGCGATTCGGCGGATGGGATGGAAAGGGCTGAAGATGTAGAGAGCTGAGTTGGCGCTGAAACGGAAGATGGCCTTCCCTTTGTTCAGGACTATGAAGGTCTGCAAGAGAGACAGAAAAACAGGTTTATTTAGATGTTATTATGTAAATAAAATATAAAAGTAACAAGTTCGTTCAAACATAAAATACGATACGGTTTGATACGAAACAAAACGGTAGGAAAACGATATGAATGGTTACGATTTGAAACGATAAGATTCAGTGCCATACGATACAATGGGATACAATACGATATACAATACGCGATACACGGTACGATATACGATACCATATACTATACAAAATGTTATCAAAATGATGCGATAACATTCAATATGATAAGATACGTCACGGTACTAAAACGGTATGAACCACTACGATACGACACAATTTGAAACGATAAGATTCAGTACCATACGATACAATAACATACATTACGATATACGATACGATATACAATACGATATACGACACGATATACGATACGATATACGATATACGATATACAATGTACGATATACGATGTACGATGCGATAACATTTATTATGATACGATAGGATACAATACGATATTCTATATTGTCCCTATAGGGATGTTTGTCTTGACAAATGCTTCACACATTATATGACAGATGACAAATCATCTAATCATAATCGCTGCCTCCACTTTACTAAATCAAAAGATCCAGACAAACAAAGAAACATGTACATAAAATGTTCTTTTGTTTTTTTTAAATAAGTGAGGTGCTCAGAAATGCAAACAGCAGCATTGTCATTGAAAACAATCACAAAGAAAGCCGCCCTCTGTCTGATCAGGTGACAGTGAGGGAGCGTCATGCTTCAACGGGTTGTTGAGTCGGTCCACCGATAAGTTGCCGACCCGAGGGGTTTTCCTCTGTAAGTTTGGGGCGGTGGAGGATGATCTGATGAAGGACCAGCAGGACGAACGCACAAATAACCCTAAAGTCAAAAAAGGAAACTGTCCTCTGATGACCTCACACAAAGGAAACAGATTTAATCTACGGCCGGATGAGCATCTAGTAATAAGGAGAAAGTTTAGTGAAATTGTTTAATGAGTGCTCAGAGTGTTTGTTCCTGCAGACCAACAGGGATTCCTGGTTTAAACCCAGAGGAAACACACCTGAGCTTAAGAGAGAGAGAGAGGCGACTAGAGGAAGAGAGATGGAAAGAAACAGGGTGAGGTAATCCCTCAAGAGAAACCCCACGAGAGAGTAAAGGCAGAAACTTGTTATATCTTGGTTTGTTTTTTAGAAACAGGAGCGAGATAACGAGCAAAGTTAGAAGAAGCTGGTTGTTCTGTTTCTACAGTTATTTAACTTTACAACGCCTACCCGTCTTAATTTGGTAACTCCTCCACAGTAAAACACTCAAGAATAAGTTGAAGTCCAGACTAAGACCGCTTCCTGAATGTGTTCAGATCGGTACAAATACACTGACGTGTAATTAGCTGCCTTCTTGGCCAGATCAGATTGAAAAAGAGATTTTTTTTTTTTTCCCAATTGGTTTTTATCTGGTTAAATAAAAGTTCAATGGGAAAAAAATCATCGTACCGAGGACGGGAAACAAAATAAACTTCAATCTTCTCAGGAATCTATGATATATATATAATCTGTGCAATAGTAACAATCATTCTGTCCATTATTCTTCATCATATTGGAGTTATTGCTCTTTTAAAGATTTTGACTTATTTATTATTCTTTACTGTGTGAATACTCGTACATTCACGTCTCTTATTTGCATTATCCACTCTGCTACTGTAATTCTTAAAATTTCCCCACTGCGTGACTAATAACACATTATCTTATTTTATCTTATCTTAGAATCTCAGCTGAGGCAACGAAAAGGTTGAGGAAAAGATAGTTTTTTGGGTTAAAATAACCACCGTGGTGAAGCCAAAGTACACAAGTAATGTGACAAAAACTTCATCTTTTACTTCTCGTTTCACAAGAAGAACAAACAGAGGTCTTCTGGAAGAAAGTTCCAAGATTACGTGGATTAAATCCGCAAAACATTTCATGGGATATCTCAGAATTACGGCACATTCTCTTTCCGTAGGTTTTGCTACGAATGCTGGACGGGACCGACTTTGATCGCATGAACCAGGTGTGAACAAGGTCTGATGGGAGAATTCACAAAGCCTTGGAATGTGGCCACTGATAGCAACAAGAAACTACTTCCTACCATTAAAAAACATGATTCACAAAAAGATGTGGATCTAAAAAGCATAGAAAGAGGCAGATTTTGCACCAAATATCTTCAATTTAGCTCATTTCAATACGTGCAGATATCACAGGAGCATCCAGACGCTGTTTGCTCTGCAGCTCAGTCGGCTTATTTCACCCTTTGTGGTGCTTTTAGAATCAAACGGTTTCTTTCTCTTCTTATTTTGTGCTGGTTTAATGGCTGCAAAAGCTGCACAAAGCTTTTTTTTGTGAATTCGCCCCTGAGAGTTTAAATCCACATCCTCCCCCTCTGGTCTTCAGCGAAGTAGGCTACCAAAGAGTCCATTTATCTTCCAGGGATTCTCCAGGAAGGAGAGACGGGGTGTTTTCCAAACACCTTCACACACACACACACACACACACACACACACACACACACACACACACACACACACACACACACACACACACGCTCTCTGGGTCACCTACCCTCTTGTCTTTGAAGTAGTATGGGTCGATGTCCTCCAGGGGAACGCCCACCAGATGAGACGGGATGTCGGCGAAGATGCGCGGCAGCTGTTTTCCTGCCTCCAGGTCGGGCCGACGGCGGGGAGCACCACGTCGCCCAGGTCCTAACACACACACACACACACACACACACACACACACACACACACACACACACATGAACACACAAACATCTCACATCTGCCTGCTGAAGCTGCCTCACATCTCTACATTTTATTCTGATTTGTACCTCCAACATTTCATTCCTTCTAGCTCTTCTTCTTAATAATAATGCTTAAAAG
>NC_072469.1:1570157-1600157 GCF_027596085.1 Anoplopoma fimbria
AAGAATTGTTTTGCCATAACTGCACTCAGAACAATACTGAGGTACTTGTACTTTTACGCTTACTTGCTACTTTATACTTATACTTCTATTTATGAACACATTAATGCATATTAACAAATCTAACGTGTAGCTGCTTTATTCAGTGTTTATACCAGAGGAGTGGACTCCAGTCACATGACTTGGTCTCGTGACTTGTGACCAGAGTCACACAAACAAATGACTTGAGACGATAGAGTTCTGAAGACAGACACACAGAAGGCGTTACATTCAGTGAAGAACACATTGTGACTTGTTTAGGACTCAAAACTTAACGTAACCACATGGGACCTGTCAGCCTTGACTTGTGACTTGTCAGAGCAGACTTAGTCTTGAATTGGGGATGATTTGGGACTTGTTAATCTTGACTTGAGACTTGACTCAGGACATGTCAGAAATCCTGCGGGACTTGACTCGGGATTTGTCGGTCTTGACCCTGGACTTGAATTGGGACTTATTTGTCTTGACCTTTGTCTTGTCAGTCTTGACTCTGGACTTTACTTTGGACTTGTCAGTCTTAATTTTGGGGTTGACTCGAGACTTGTCAGACTTGTCGAACTTGACTTTTATGGGTTTTAATCAGCGGGTCAGTTTGTTTCGGACACGAGGAGACCTCTGTGAACCTTAAGGCTAAAACCGCGGTACAGTTCAGGTTTGGAATATTCAGTAAAACAGTTGTTTGGGAAAAGACGTCTTTTGGTTCCAACACATGTTTTGTCCCCTGAACTCCTCCGTACGTTAACAGATGAGGATGAAGAGGAATCGCTCTCCGGACCCAATCCCATCAGCTCTAAAAGCAGAGTGTCCTGTCACAGCGCGCTGATGGAGAGTGGAAAAACCCGACTCACAGGAACTACGTCTCCTAAGAGGACGCCTCCGTCCAAAACGCTGGACCTTCAATTCAATTAGCCTGAGAGGAGAAAACACATTCTGTCACCGCCGTTAACGGAGAGGAGCCGCAGGAAATGATTCACCGGTAGCAGGCGGAGGGCCAAAGCTGCAGCTGGCACGGGCCTATAGGGAGGTATAGAGATGGGGGGGTGACCCTGACATAAAGCCGCCGTCGTGAGTCATGTCCAAGCTCCAAACCTTGATAACCCTTCTCAACAAATCTGGACAAATAAGAACCAAAACCAAATGTCACATACGTTGTTTTCAGCTGCCTCCAACGTACTTACTGCTCTCATCCATAACTCATCACAATGAATCATCAGAGCCAACGTATCCTCACCAAAATGTATGTTATTATCATCAGATTTTCATCTTTGCGACGGTCCTTGAACACATCATGTGCGACAAATGCTTCCATCAGAAAAAGCAGCGAAAACAAAGCCGAAAATTGTGATATTTCAAACATATTTTATTCTACATGTCTGATTAAAAGTTTCGTCACAAATAAACCGTTTGTTTTAACCAGATTCTGTAAAAAACATAAAATTCTGAGCTCCTCAGTGAAACTATGAAGCCATGATTGATTCATCAGAGACCAACAGTCATGTGACAACAAATCTGTAAAGTTTTACTGAACTGCTGCTGAACTCAGAGCAGAGGAGCGGCTGTAGAAATGTCAGTAGTTCAATAAACATAACACGTAGAGCCTCCATTTCTTTCCAACATTGGTAATAAAGATGGATTTATAGATTCCATTGTTTTCCACTTTTTGTAAAATACATTATCAATAAAATTCAACTTTTTTTTAAATTTCTTTTTTATGATTTATGTCATTATAACTGTGTTATTCTGCACTAAAGACATGTTTGAGTTCTCTCTACTTCTAGTCATCATTGTTCTGTTTCCATAGAGGAGCAGGACTTTTATTTTGTAGTGAAAACAAGACCACAGAGAGTAGAATGTGACAGGAGCACCCCAAACTGGGTTTAGATCCATCAGGCTTATATAAACTCCTCTGCCTACTGTTTTCCTAGCGAGAGGTTCAGGGGAGTCTGTGATCTTGTAGTTTTCTAGCAAAGCTCTGGTCTCTCTTCAGGCTGTTTGGCTCTAAACTGGCGTCCTGCGTGGCGGCCCGTCTGTAGGAGTCGGATCAGTCCGATGCTGAAGGTGCTTTTCTGACTGATCCGCTCTGACTGCCGGTCGTTGGTTTCGTTTGCTCTTCTTCTTCTTCTTCAGTCCGGGCCGGCCGCTCACACTGAAGCCAAGCTGACTCGTTGGCTCAGCGAGTCCTCTGGCATCGAACGCTCTGACGCCACCGACTTCACCTCTAAGGAGCTGCCAACGTGTGAACATGGAGTCCATCCTGCTGTTTACGACCTGCTGCTGTCTGTGAGGTCCAGTGTTCCAACACACCAGACTACATGATATTTCAAAGAAGAGAAGGACTCATTTAAAATGCCAGTACATGCATTAAATATGTTTCAGGAACTTATTGGAAAAAGAAACAGGAACTTATTGGAACTTATTGGTAAAAGAAACTGTAGTTTCAGATTTGAACAGCTTCCTGTTTAAGTCACAAGAGTTTCACAATAAAAGCGTGGAATATCATCTTAACTAATCATAGTTTGAACCTCTTCAATCAGAGAGACTCACTCAGTCTTTAAATCCACAAAATTTAAGTTTGAATCATTTCATTATTCGTCTTTTGTTGCCAAAACTATTTAAAATGTAAATACTATGTTTGATTACTAAATAATACCTTTTAATCTTTATTTATTAGTTTAACTGAAAGAGATGTGTCGTCCTGTGTCCTACGAGGTAAAATTACTTATTTTGTGAATGGAGTCTGGTGGCTTCGAAGAGAGCAATACAGCGGCTTCAGTTCCACGTTGGAAGGACGAGGTAAAGCGTCTGTGGACGGGAAGGTATTCTAAACAGCACAATCAGTTTAAATGAACGCTATATTTAGAATAGTTTCACCTCTTTCTGACGGGGAACTGAAGTCGTTATGCTAGTGCCTTCAAAGCCACCAGACTCCATTCACAAAAACAGTGATTTTACCTCAAAGAACAGTTTGTTTGTTATTGTGTGAAGTTCATTGTTTGCTTTTGTACTGGTTCTCCAAACTGGGAGCATCTAAAATACTATATTTAAAACTCTGACTATAATGATGCATATATATATATATCTTTATATATATATATATATATATATATATATATATATATATATATATATATATATATATTTTTTTTATATGTAGCAGCGACTTCATTTCGACGCTAAAACATTCAAACTTTAAGCAAAATGTAAAGTAAGGATTATAATAAATAAAGAAAAACACGAGTAAGCTGATACAAAAACCTAAAAGAATAAAATAATGTACTGGCCCTTTAAGAACTGTAAACTATCGTGTACACTACTGTTAACTGTTTTCAGTATTAAGATATAAATAAAAACATTGTATAAACATATAGATATGCAAATTTCCCCGCTGCGGGACTAATAAAAACATATATGTATTATTTCTAAAAAGAGACTGAACACACTTGATTGTCTAGTTTGGTGTTAACATACAAAAATAAAATAATAAAAACATTTATTTGGTTTATTAAAACACGGTGTTTCAGTTAATGTGTCCACTGTGGTTATTACACACACACACACACACACACACACACACACACACACACACACACACACACACACACACACACACACACACACACACACACACACTGGTGTCAGTTCATATTCTGGTCAAGGTCGCATTGGAGATAAAGCGTTTTTATCGACGTTGTTAAATCCTCATCAGACCTTAAAGACTCAACGCAGCAACGTTTCATCTGAAACACAACTTTTGATTTTTTATTCTCGGACAAAACGAGACGAGAACTCGACGCCTCTGAAGCCAAACCCGCTTCAAAAAACACCCAAATGAAACCCAACGTTTCTGTTTTTATTCCTTCACTTCCTTCCTTTCCTCCTCTATTATTTCTCCCTTCTTTATTATATCTTCCTTCCTTATGTCCTTGTTTCCTTTGTTAATTCATCCTTCCTTCTGTCCGTCATACTCTTCATTAGTTCCTCTTCTTCCTACCTTCTCTTCTTGCTTTCTTCCTTTTGTTCTAGCTTCCTTTACTATTTCTCCCTTCCTTCAGTCCTCTCGGACCGTATTGCTTTCCTTCCTTCCTTTCTTCCTTATGTCCTTTAGTCTGTCTTCTTTCCTTCCTTCCTCCCTTAGTTCCTTTAGTCAATATATCTTTCCTCAGTCATCTGCTGTCCTGCTTTCCTTTTCTTATTTCCCTTTGTTCTAGCTTCCCTTGCTTTTTCTTCCTTCCTTCAGTCCTCTCAGATTGTCTTTCTTGCTTTCTTTCCTTCCTTCACTTGGACTGTTTCTCATTTATTTTTGTTCTAGCTTCCTTTGCTGTATCTTCCTTACTTCCTTTCCTCCTTTCTTCCCTCCTTCAGTCCTCTCAGCCTGTCCTTCTTCCCTTCCTTCCTTCCTTCCTTCCTTCCTTCCTTCCTTCCTTCCTTCCTTCCTTCCTTCCTTCCTTCCTTCCTTCCCTCAGTCCTCCCAGACTGTCTTGCCATCATTCACCCTTTCTGTTTTCCTTCCTTCCATCCTTCCTTCTTCCCTCCTTATTTCCTTCAGTCTATTTCCCTCCTTCAGTCCTCTCAGACTGTCTTTCTTCCCTTCCTCCCCTCCTTCCATTGCTTCCTTCCTTCCTTCCTTCCTTCCTTCCTTCCTTCCTTCCTTCCTTCCTTCCTTCCTTCCTTCCTTCCTTCCTTCCCTCAGTCCTCTGCCTCTCTCTTCCTCTCTCCCCCTCTTCTCCGTCGTTCCCCCCGTTCCTCATCAGCGTCTCTTGTTTATTTGCTCTTTATGGTTTTTGCTTTTATCGCTGTATGTTATCAGCTCTGCTGCAGGTTTGTGCTGTTGGTGATTACATTAAAGTGAAATGAAGGAAACGAGCGGCTGTCAACTGATGACGTTAAAACAAATAAATACTCAATTAAAGCATTTCATAATATATCAAATATACAGATAATAAGTTCATATTATTATGGTTTATTTTGGCTTGAAAAGCACTTTATCAAAATATTTAAAGTTCAAATATCCTCACAAAAAGGATTAATTGATTCTTTTTTATTAGAAACGTCTGTGTTAATGTTTAAAGTCTCTTTAATGGTTGAAACAGATCATGTTGTTAAATAAACCAGTTTACACTGTTAGTGGGAGAACTGGAAACGTGCTGCCGTCTCTGATGTCAAACCATTTAATCTGATTTTACTTGTCTAAAAACATGCAACCAATTCAAAACCATCTTCCCATCAAATCTCATATAAATTAATTTTATTAAAAATAAAAGATTATAAATGAAAATGCTCCTCAAACATCTCAATAAACATGTTCAGGCCGACGTGTTAAACTGAGAAACAGAGAGTTGTTTCCAGATATTTGTTGTTTTTCACACATTTTCCAGTTTCACAGAGAACACATCAGGAACATCATGTCGTGATTCAGCAACAAAAAACAACTATTTCAGATAAAAACAAAATCCGTCAAAAAGGCTCAAAACTCTGCATTCTGCTTCTTTATGAGTTGTAGATTTATGGATCTGATTTCAGGAGAAGAGAATTGATAAACAGAACAACACGCTGACATAAGAGAGACACAGAAATAGAAAGCTATGTGTCCTTGCATGTGTGTGTGTGTGTGTGTGTGTGTGTGTGTGTGTGTGTGTGTGTGTGTGTGTGTGTGTGTGTGTGTGTGTGTGTGTGTGTGTCTGATCTTGTATTTCTAAATGTCCTCATGAAGAGAGGGTCTTTAATCTACAACGGTCCATTGGTTTCATATATACACAAAGTTTTTTGTGTCACTCAGGATGTTTTTGGGACGACATCACTTTAAAAGTAAAGTTACTAAAGTTAGGTTTATGCACCAAAAAAACCATCATAGTTGGGCTTAAAAGAACTACAATCATGGCAATTTAGGCAACAAAACAAATGTCACAGAAAATGTTCATTTACTGTTTCTGTACAAAATATACAGAGTTGAAGGCGGAGTCACGTTCATTCCACAAAAGTAGAAAGTAAAACCTAAAACATCTGCACCAAAGACGAGATAAGATCTTCATTCATAGCTACCAATAACATTGATGATTTTGTACCATATTTACATTTCATGATTACAAGCTTTCTGCACTAAATCATAAAACATCTGAAGACCAGAGACCAGACAGTAGATTTATTCTGAAAGACAAACGTAAATATGCTGCAGCGTTTCCTGTTTCAGGCTCTTTGGCAGCTCTGGTCTGAAAACAGGACTCATCTAAAAAAGCTTCAGTTTGTCTCAGCGGGGAACTAAAAGCATCTAAAAATGTAAAAGGTAGTGTCCCCGTTTCCTCTCATAGTTTATGTCGTTTCTATAGCAACGGATGGAATCCAGGTGTTGCACCATTAGAATTAAGAGCACATTTGCTGACTTTGTGCTGTAAAATTGGACTTTTGGACAACTGGAGATTGAACAGAATAAGAGTAACAGAGAGACTGAACAGAGTGATCAGGTGTTCTACTCAGAGGTAGAACGGCCATCTTGTCACATACCAACGCTTAGTCAGTGACCAGAGGCTCATGTAGCGTCTGCATGAGGCGAACTGGACTTAAAGCTAACTCTAAAGTCAATATAAGAAACTCAGAGTAACTGACAGTGGTATAAAGAGAAAGAAAGTATTAGTGAGGGGAGATTAGATGGGACTTTCACCAAGGAAACCGCTGTTCCTGTCTCGTTACTTTTGTTGCAGAAACATAACCGAGTACTTTTGTTTTTCTCAATTTAACAAAGAACTTTTGTTGCTTAAACAAAACGGAGTAGCAGATATTTAACCTGTCAGATATCTCTCAGTGTCTTTGAACATTCACATCCTATCCATCTTGGCTCTCTGATTTGAGGATTTTGTCAATGGTCTCCATATAAAAAAAAGAGTATAGTAATGTTGTTTTCTGAAAATGTTATAATATAAACAGTAAATGAACTGTATGTTTGAACCAAAACAGGAGAGAAAACCAGGAAGATCTACAGTGAAACTGAACTGAATTCATCATCTTAAGATTCACATAATGAACGAACACATGTTCGGTTTAAACTAATAACACGAGCGTCTCTTGAGCTCATAAATCAGATTTCATCCCACAGTGATGAAGCTGGTCGCCCACGCCTCCTCCCAACATGTTTCAGGGATGTGAAACTGAGAACCACACACTCACACACACACACACACACACACACACACACACACACACACACACACACACACACACACACACACACACACACACACACACACACACACACACACACGCTCCCGGGGGAAATCAGAAATCAGGAAGACGAGGACGGAGAGGATCCAGACACCTGTGGCTCATTGCTCTCAGCCAATCAGGAGGCTGGAAAAGATTCAGGAAACCACCAGCTGATCAGGATGAGAGGACGTGTGTTTGGATAAATGGTTTGATAAATGTTTCAGACGGGAGGAGGAGGAGGAGAGGGTGAAGGGAGAAGAAGTGGGAATTAAAGAAAGAAATGTGAGGATGAGAAGGATAAAGAGGAAGGCATGAAATAAAAGAAGTGAAGAAGAGTTAAAAAAAGGCGAAAAAGAAGAAGAAGAAGAAGAGATGAAAGAAAGATGCAATAAAAGAAAAATGACCCAGAGCCAAAAAAAGACAAGAAGAGAATAAAGATCAAAGTTGCTAATGGAAAGAAAAGAGAAGAGCAGAACAAGGAAGAGAGGAGACGAGAAAAAAACAATAAGAAGAAAAACTACAAGATGAGTTTTTAAAAAAAAGACAAAAAACGAGAGAAGAGATTGAAGAGGAGGTCTTGAATTAACCAGCAGATCCTCTGTCATCAGCTGCTGATTTTGGAGAACGACTCTCCAAAAAGGGACCAAACACAGACACACACACACACACACACACACACACACACACACACACACACACACACACACACACACACAGAGCCAGACGGCATTGTGGGTAATTAGCACCATCATGTCCAAAAGCAGCGCAGAGAGACGAGACGGAGAGAGTTGATGAAAATGTAAATCTGCATGAAGAGACTTCTTCTGTTTGACTGCAAGTCTGCTCCGATGCACTTCAGACAGTGTGTGTGTGTGTGTGTGTGTGTGTGTGTGTGTGTGTGTGTGTGTGTGTGTGTGTGTGTGTGTGTGTGTGTGTTGAAAGGACTGCATTGATTATTCCAGTTGCTGTGAACACATTGCGTTGACATTTTTGTTGATAATGTTGTTTTTGTCATTGTTATTTCTTCTCTCAGACTAAATCAGAATTTAAATCAATGTGTGTGTGTGTGTGTCTGTCTGTGTTTGTGTATGTGTGTCTGTGTTTGTGTGTGTGTGTCTGTCTGTGTTTGTGTGTGTGTGTCTGTGTGTGCAGAGCAGAGAAGGCGGCTCATGCCAGAAGGAATGACCCTGACACAGAAAACGGGGATAAACAAAAGCTTGGCAACTAAGGCCGCCTGGCAACCCGGCAATCTGCAGCTGTTTGTTTGTTCACACAGTGATACCGAAGGGTGTGTGTGTGTGTGTGTGTGTGTGTGTGTGTGTGTGTGTGTGTGTGTGTGTGTGTGTGTGTGTGTGTGTGTGTGTGTGTGTGTGTGTGTGTGTGTGTGTGTGTGTGATGTAACCTAAAAAACTGGCATCCACATCAACATGGCAACCCACCACCGCCTCTGTTTCAGGACGTGGGGTTCAGGGATGTCCCCCTTTACTAAGAGGTATGCGGTGTGTTCAAGGCACACAGTGCATTCAAAGCTCAGCGTAGGTTGCCTTCACTGACATGCACAAGATAAAAACATTCTTTTTTAAACAAGACAAAGAGCAGAATCCATTACTGGAATTACTGTCAGTTTAGCACAAAGGCAGAGACGAGTGATTATCTTCTAAATCTATCTTCCTACATAAACAGGTTCATGGAACGTTGGAAACATTCTCTTAAATCTCTTCTCTTCTCCTAAGAGAAAAAATAAGAGATGTCAACTCCAAACAATCTAATCATCCAGATCACAAGTTAATTATGCAACACAGTGTTGCACAAAGAAACGAGGTTGAAGCCAATTTGCTGCAAAAGAAGAAAAAAGGTTCTGCCTTCCTGTTGATTTTTCACATTTTCATCAGGAGGAATGAAATTTAATTTAATTTAAATGGACAAAATAGTTTATATTATCGTAGACAGCAACCGCTAAACACACTATGAATGCTATACGCCCAAGAATTGGAGCGATGCCACCAAAAGAGGCCGTTAGTAAACTCAAAAAGAGTTTTGTCAATATCATCCAAGTGTTTTCATTGTCTCAAGAAAAGCATGAATATCATATAATCAGATTAAGATGTTTGCATGTTTTCGAGTTGCTGTAATTGTTGCTTTTTTCTATATATTTTTTTACTTTGGAGAGAGCCAGGCTATCTGTTTCCCCCTGTTTCCAGTCTTTATGCTAAGCTAAGCTAATAGCCTCTTGACTCTAGCTTTATAGTTAGTGTAATGATGTCATGTCGAGGTGGATGTCGTAAGAAACTCAACGTAAAGTGATCTCACTTTGTGAAAGAAGGTTCCAGGTGATCAGCTGTTGATTCTGTTTCATCAGCAGATCTGAAGTCGGGAGCATGAAACTGACCAGGCTCGATCATTCTAGAAAGTTCAGGTAAAAAGAACCAGAATGTTCCTTTATGAGGTCCAGAGTTCTCGTCCACAGGTGTGAAGCTGGTATGTAAAATGTAAAATGAAGGACGAAGCTTTTAAAAGAAGGTGGAGGTTGTAAAAACAAAACATTTGAATAAAGATAATGGCACAGGCGTGTTCGATGTCTTTTATCGTACATCATCAGATGTGTAAATCTCATTCTGAGGAGTAGTTTGGGTTCAGTTTGAGCTGCAGGAGGTTTAGGGTTTCTTTGGCTCTGCAGGTGTCAGGTGATCACTGAGAGGTCAGTGACCTTTGGCCTGAGGTTACGACCCGACACCCTGACGGAGCTCGTGTTAACAGCCGCCCTCAAACACACGGACACACATTCACACATTCATTATTCATCCACTCACTCTCTCATTCACCTCCGTCGCTGTTTTGTGTATTCGCTGACCTGAACACTTAGAGGAAGAAAACAAATACATAAACTAAAAAACAGAGGAGGTCAAAGGTCACAGCGTCCTGGTGAAGTAGAGTAGTACCACTACTACAATCTATAAACCAAAGAATCAAACCTGCATCAGGTTTAATAAGTAAAAAGTACTATTAGAGCGTTCAAGTATTGACGTTTCTTTGACCTGACAGTATTTGTTGTGTTTGTAGTGATGAACGTGGGAAGTCTTTAGTAAATACACACTTAGGTACTAAAATGCGGGAAAGAAAAAGAACAATCATTTTGTAAAATCATGATGTTTAACGCATCCTCATACAACGGTTTGTATATCTTACAAAAAGTTATTATTTATATTATTATATTATCATATTTTCTGAGTCAATTTCTAGGAACATGAATACAGTATTTTCCAGATAAACTACTTAGTTGGGTTTAGGAAAAGATGCAGGCTGTGATACGTGTCTCGTCTTTGAGCTTTTTGGGTGTTATATAAATAATAATGATCAATAATGATGTAAAATTGTATAATTTTAGGTAAAAAACCTTTAAATCTTTCTGATATATATATATATATATATATATATATATATATATGTTATATATGTATGTTCGTATCTTTTCTTCCCAATGAGTCTCTTTGTCCTGCTGCATAACATGATGGAACAAACCAGAATGAACAGTTCACTTCCTGTTGGGTCCAGACTGCAGACATCCCATAATATATTATAATATATTATACTGTTATTGGACTATTATAGAAGTTAAATAGTATATTGATATAACAATATAATTATATATAAATAAATAAGAGATGCTGATATCTGACTATAAACACACAAACACTTCTCTCCTTTCCTTCTCTCCTTTCCTTCCCTCCTCTCAACTCCTTCACTCCTCCTCCCTCCTCGCATATCTATAGTTCCTCCTCCACTGTGTCAGCGCTCCGTCACTCAGCTGTCACTTTCAAACTGGGACACACACACACACACACACACACACACACACACACACACACACACACACACACACACACACACACACACACACACACACACACACACACACACACACACACACACAGAGAACATCTCTAAACAAACCTCGAAGATCAAAAGGTAGTTTGACAAAAGTACAAGGGAGAAATGAAAGAACTGAATGGAACACAGAAGAAGAAAGAAGGGAGGAGGAAAGGAAGGGAGGGAGGAGAAAAGAGGGAGGATGAAGTAAAGCAGGGAGGAGGGAAGAAAAGGAAAGAGAGAGAGGGTGGATGGATGTAGGAAAGCAAGAAACAAGGAGGGAAGGAAGGAAGGAAGGAAGGAAGGAGGACTAAGGGAGGGAGGAAGAAAGTAGGAAACAAAGTATAGAGGGAGGAAGGAAAGAGGGTAAAACGGAAGAAAGAAAGAAAGTAGAGAGGAAGGAAGGAAGGAAATCGAAGGAAGAACGGATAGAGAGAACGAAAGACATAAAGTAGGCAGGAAGGAAAGAGGGAACAGGTGGAGGGAAGGAAGGAGGGAAGAAAGAGAGGGAAAGAATAAAGAAAGACCATAAGGAGGAAGGCAGGAAAGAAAGTTGGATGAAAGATATAAAAGAAGGAAATGGAAAAAGGAAGTAGGATAGGAAGGAAGGATAGGGAAAGGATCAATCAGAGGAATGAAGGAAAGGAAGAACGAAAAAGGAGACGAGAAACCAAAACCAGCTGAAAGGTTCAGATGGAGATAAAGATAAATAATGGACTTATTAATAACATGTTGTTGACTCTGTTTACACAAACAACCCGCCAGTGACATCATCACCATCATCATCATCATCACCATCATCATCATCATCATCATCACATCATCATCATCATCATCATCATCATCATCACCATCATCATCACCATCATCATCATCATCATCATCATCATCATCATCATCATCATCACCATCACATCATCATCACATCATCACCATCATCACCATCATCATCACCATCATCATCATCATCATCATCACCATCATCACCATCATCACCATCATCATCATCACCATCATCATCATCACCATCATCATCACCATCATCACCATCATCATCATCATCACCACCATCATCACCACCACCATCATCATCACCATCATCATCACCATCATCACCATCATCATCATCATCACCATCACCATCATCATCATCATCATCATCATCATCATCATCATCATCATCATCATCATCATCATCATCATCATCATCATCATCACCATCATCATCATCATCATCATCATCATCATCATCACCATCACCATCATCATCACCATCATCATCATCATCATCATCACCATCATCATCATCATCATCATCATCATCATCATCATCATCACCATCATCATCATCACCATCATCATCATCACCATCATCATCATCATCATCATCATCATCATCATCATCATCATCACCATCATCATCACCATCATCACCACCATCATCATCATCATCATCACCATCATCATCACCATCATCATCATCATCACCACCATCATCATCATCATCATCATCACCATCATCATCACCATCATCATCATCACCATCACCATCATCATCATCATCATCATCATCATCATCACCATCATCATCATCATCATCACCATCACCATCATCACCATCATCATCATCATCATCATCATCATCGTTTGTTACAGTGTAGTACAGTGTGTTTAGAGGTACTTTTACGTTGCTGTACTACATCTCAGAGGTACATATTGTACTTTTACTTCTCTAAGTGTAACTTTAAACTACTTTAAATCATTATTAGCTGTGTTTTTCTGCCGTTTCTGTCTCGCAAAACACTTTGAAACCATTGTTTTGAAAGTACTATATCAATAAAGTTTTAAATGTGCAGATATTATGGGATGGAGCTCTCATCTCCGTCGGTGATGAGCAGTGACCTTCACTCAAACTGCACCAACATAAAGATCCCAAAATAGATGCCAAAAAAAAATTGGGCACCGAATTTTTATAAAACTGAAAATGACAAGGATCTAATCTATGTGTGTGTGTGTGTGTGTGTGTGTGTGTGTGTGTGTGTGTGTGTGTGTGTGTGTGTGTGTGTGTGTGTGTGTGTGTGTCCTCTCCCTCCAAACTCATATCGAGGTAATCTCCCAGAGTGGCCAGCTTTAAGCCTCGTCATCGCTCAGTCACACACACACACACACACACACACACACACACACACACACACACACACACACACACACACACACACACACACACACACACACACACACACACACACACACACACACACACCTTCCTTCATTAAGCATCAATATTCAGGTTCATTTTAATTTAGCACTAAAGGAGGTCAGACGAGCGAGCTCATCACCCTGTTATAGCTTCGTCACGCGTGCTCTCACACACACACACACACACACACACACACACACACACACACACACACACACACACACACACACACACACACACACACACACACACACACACACCCATTCTGCTCTACTTCTGCAGCTGATAGCGGAGGAGGCTGTAAATCGACTGCAGCCGTCACAGTCTGACTGACTGCTACTAGAGAGAGAGAGAGAGAGAGAGAGAGAGAGAGAGAGAGAGAGAGAGAGAGAGAGAGAGAGAGAGAGAGAGAGAGAGAGACGGAGAGAGAGAGAGAGAGAGAGACAGGTAGAGAGACAGACAGTTTTTTATGGAGCAACAAGTTGCTGATGAAATCTTTTTCATTCCGACTCCAACATCCTGCAACTTTGCAACAACTTCTTCTGTTTTCATGTTCGTTGACCAACAGCAAGTTTAACTGTAGATAAATACTACAAGTACTACATACTACAACATACTACAACATACTACTACTACTACTACTACTACTACTAGTACTAATACACATGGTGGGATTATGAGACAATGGGCCCAAAGGCTTTACTACCTCCAGGAACAAAACATCACAGACTTTATAGTTCTTCAGCCTCGTTTTGATGTTCTTTAGTGTCTCTTTGTAGGTGTTTGCCACTTCTTTGTAGTCCTTGTGAGTCACTTTGTAGTTGTTGTGCTTCTCTTTGAAAAGTTTTTGTGTTTCTCTCTCTCTCTAGTCGTTTCTCTGTGGCCATTTAGTGTCTCTTTGTGGTTGATGTATGTCTCTGTAGATATTTTTGGTGTCTTTGTAGTCATTTTGTGTCTCTTCATATATGTTTTATGTCTGTTTGTGATTGCTTTCTTATTCTTTGTGGTTGTTGTGCGTCTTTCTCTTGTCGTTTTATATTTCTTTGTGGTTATTTTTTGGTTCTTTGTAGCTCTTCTGTTTCTTTGTAGTCATTTTGTTTCTCTTTATAGATGTTTAATGTTTCTTTGTAGTCATTTTGATCCATGACAACATACTACTACTACTACAAAATGAATCCAAAAACACTATATATAAAACACTGACATGAACCATATTACTACACAACGACTATTTTTACTTTTTGTACTTTAAAAGTAACAATCTCAAAGATTTTATCATTAAAAACAAAATTACTTTTGAACAAAATTTCAAATTAAAAACTGTCCTAATTAGCCTCAGTCAGTAATTATCCTGATCTGGACCTTTTTTAATCAGTATAAAAAAGTTGTCTTATGTTGTCATGTGACTTAGCAAACTCCTACTGCTGAAGAAGATCAAGACATGGGGTTGAAAGCTTTGTGGTTTGCATAAAGTTGATCTCTTTTTGTCTCTTCTGTTATTAAAACGACCTGTTTTCGAGTGTAATCGTGGAACAACGACCCACAGCAGAAGCTCAAAGCCTTGAAGAAGTAGAAGTAGAAGAAACTTAATAACAGATTTCCCCGAACACGTTCATCTCATAAAACAGACGTGATGACTCAGCACACCGTCGGCCTCCTGGGTGCTTAAAGGACGGAGGACATGAGGACATGAGGACATGAGGACATGAGGACGTAGGAAAGGAAAGAACTAAACGACAGAACAAGAAAACAAACTGGGAAGTCAAGATGCATCAGTGTGTGTGTGTGTGTGTGTGTGTGTGTGTGTGTGTGTGTGTGTGTGTGTGTGTGTGACCTGGCATGACGCTGATCAGCTTAATAGGCTTTCTATTGATTCTGCCTGTCTGTTCACACACACACGCCCACACACACACACACACACACACACACACACACACACACACACACACACACACACACACACACACACACACACACACACACACACACACACACAGCGACCCAGTTAGATTTATCCTATTTGAGTCTCTCTCCTCCCCACCTTGTCTCTTCAACTCTGTTATTCTTTCTCCGTGTGAGTGTTGGTGTGAGTGTGTGTGTGTGTGTGTGTGTGTGTGTGTGTGTGTGTGTGTGTGTGTGTGTGTGTGTGTGTGTGTGTGTGTGTGTGTGTGTGTGTGTGTGTGTGTGTGTGTGTGTGTGTGTGTGTGTGTGTGTGTGTGTGTCATGCTGTTCTCTTGTTCCTCTCACTGTCGTCCCTCGTGGCTGATTAAATCAGTTTCTATTAGGACCTCTCTCTCTCTCTCTCTCTCTCTTTTTGTCAACATGTTTAAGCTGCCAGTGTTTTTATTCAAATATCTTGTTTGTTCAGATTTTAACTTAAAGTTTGTTTTTTCTTTGATTTATAGATTTAAAGACTGGATTCAATGGGAGGGAGTCTCACTGTAGAGGCTGCTTTTGGTTTCCTGATTATTTGGGTGAGTCTTCAGTCGAGGATGGGAGACCAGAGGAGAACAGGGGGAAACAGAAGGAGAGACGAAATTGGATGAGGAAACCAGTTCAGATGAACACAAACCAAAGGGAAACCAGTGGAGACTTGGAGAAACCAGAAGGAGAGACCAGTGGAAACAAGAAAACCAGAAGAGATACAAAACAAACCAAAGGGACACAAGTAGAAACCAGAAGGAAACCAGTAGAGAACAGAAGGAGAGACGAAATGGGATGACAAAACCAGTACAGACTAACACAAAGCAAGGGAAAACCAGTAGACAGCAGGAGAAACCAGAAAGAGACTAAACGGGATAGGAAAACCAGCAGAGATGCAGACAAACCAAAGTGAAACCAGTACAGATGAAGACCAGTCAAAGGTAAACCAGTTCAGACCAGGAGAAACCAGAAAGTTGGACAAAAAGCAGAAATAAAAACTTGTACAGAAGAAGACCAACTAAAGGGAAACCAGTAAAGAAGGAGACACACCAAAGAGAAACCAGTACAGATGAAGACAAACAAAGAGAAACCAGAAGGTTGGACTAAAAGTAGATAAGAAAACCAGGACAGAAGAAGACCAATCAAAGAGAAACCAGTATAGAACATTCCAGTAGAGAGGGACCAGTGGAGAAGCAAACAGTTAATACTATTTCTGAATGAATCATCCAAACAAAGATGGCTACTAGATGTAAAGATACAAAAAGGTCTTCTTCACACACACACACACACACACACACACACACACACACACACACACACACACACACACACACACACACACACACACACACACACACACACACACACACACACACACACACACACACACACACACACACACAAGGCCATGTCTTCGGTGTGTAGCAGAGCTGATGGATGATCTCTGGTCTGACTGACTGTTTCCTGTCTGTTGTTAAACCAGTAAACAGATGAAGCTGCACCCGAGCCCCAAGGACACTTTATACCACACACACACACACACACACACACACACACACACACACACACACACACACACACACACACACACACACACACACACACACACACACACACACTCTCTGGCCTCGTCTATCACATGCTGATGTCCGTCATCGATCTTCGTCTTTCTCGTTTTATGAAGTCGGTCTGTTTTTAAAACTCAACGGACTCAAACCAAAGTGAAACCAGCTTCATCGTCCTGCTCTGTGAGAACTCACGGGATGCAAAATGTGCACAGACAAACATTCTTAAGGATGCAAAATGTGCACAGACAAACATTCTTAGGGATGTAAACACATGTTCTGCAGTAGATATATTCACATTTCACCAGATTTGTGTATTTAAAGGGTTTTTTTTGCATGTGTGTTGTGATCTTTAGATTAAGACGAAAATACTGCTGGAAGCTGGTTTTACAGTATTTTTGCATGATGCTGAGAATTTTTACTACATGATGCTGAAAATACTTTTACTACATGATGCTGAGAATACTTTTACTACATGATGCTGAGAATACTTTTAATACATGATGCTGAGAATACTTTTACTACATGACGCTGAGAATACTTTTACTACATGATGCTGAGAATACCACAGTACTTTACGACATAATGCCGAGAATACTGCAGTACTTGAACTACATGAGGCTGAGAGTGCTGCAGTACTTTTACTTCTTGAAGCTGAAAATACTCTATTACTTTTACTGCATGAACCTGAGAATGATGGAGTACTTTTACTACATAAAGCTGAGAAAACTGCAGTACTTTCACTTCATGAAGCAGAGTATACGTTTGTACTTTTACTCAAGTCCTGTTGTGTATCTTTTCAGGTTAAAAGGGACATCATTATATAAAAATATAGATTTACAGTAGATTTATTAATTTATTTTTCATGTAAATAAGACTCTCTTAAAGGTACAGTACAACATGGCCGCTACGGTTAGCATGTTAGCTCGCTGCTTTGACTCAATGGCTTTTATGCTATGAACCACCAGCAGCTTATTCTGATCCCGAGGGACAGAGAGCTAGATTAACCCAGACGACCCCCCCGGCAACGACCCCGGCAACGACCCCGAGACTACGCCAACACACACAACACACACACACACACACACACACACACACACACACACACACACACACACACACACACACACACACACACACACACACACACACACACACACACACACACACACCAGCAGCTCAATACTTTTCATCACTGCACACAAGGACATGCCAACAATATTTTTCATATATTTATTTTTATTTATTTATTCATTTATTTCTTAGTTGGTTTAAACATATGCTCAGATATTTAAGCCTGAAAAGCCCAAAAGCCATTAAATATGAATTTTATTTATTTATTAATATTTATTTTTCACCTATTGTTATTGATGCCCTAATATCATTAAAGTGGTTTGAATAAGACGAACAAGAAAAGCAACAAGATGAAAACCTGATGCATTCAAATGACTTCAGTAGTAGTAAAGTACATAAGTATTCTTAGCATCTTGTAGTAAAAGTACATAAGTATTCTCCAATTCATATAGTAAAATGACTGCAGTAGTCTGGGCATCATGTAGTAAAAGTACTGCATCATTCTCTGCTTCTTGCAGTAAAAGTACTGCAGTACTATCAGCTTGACGCAGTTGAAATACTATAGTACTATCAACATTACACAGTAAAAGTACAGAAGTGGAGAACAGAAACTTCGAGCTGTAAAAGGAAACAGTTCTGGTTTCGTCCTGAGACAGACGGTCACCTGTCCGAGGTGTTTCCCTGCCTTTCACCCAGTGCATGCTGGGATACGCTCCGAGCTGGAATGTTTTTCTTTTGAAACACATCAGCTGTCCCGCAGGCCCAGAGGACCCCCATCATCGGGGCGACTTAAATCACCTGGAGGTCGTCTTTAGGACTCCGAGACGACGGCCGGGGAGCCAGCCAGAGAAAAGAATGGAATCGACCGCGGGCCAAAGAAACGGACCGGCTCTTGGACCGGCGCCTGCTGGTCGTCTCCCAGTCTGAACCGGAGCCAGCGGAGAGACAGCAGCACCTCCACATGGGACGGGGGGTCCAGAGAAACAGGAGCTTCAGAATACCAAAGTACCGATCGACTGCATTACTGGCAAGACGATCCGCCGGGTTCACTCCTAAAATAAGAATCCATCCGAGACGCAGAGACCATTTGATTGTCGGGGTTTTAATTCATGACTGTTTTATTGTTATTGCTGCTGGATTGCTCTTCCTGTTACTCCTCCATATATAAACAACATAAGTGCATTGATATGTTCTGCTACGTGCTAACGGAAAAGGTCAAGAAGCTGCAGAGCAAAGGGCTGATGGAGAGAAAGGAGAAGGATGGAGTCCGAGGGTTCGATCGGCTTTTATTGTACCGTCATTAGTGGATTTGATTGTTATGGATGACCTCGTTATATTTTCCTTTATGTGCACTCTAATGACAACGATATATTGTGTATTTACAGATGGTGGAGCAGTTACAAGAGTGGAGAGGTGGAAATAAATCTTTCCATAAATGTTTATGTATGAGCTTGAATTTGACCACGTTGCATTTTTCCTTTATTGGCCACAAACAGCCAATAGATGAGCAGTTTATCTTGATCGGGAGGCCCAAAGCATCAAGGGGCCTCTCTGACCTTCACTTAAAGAAGGCCACTCAAAGAAACACATAATGAACCAGGAAGAGACTCAAAATGACCAGAGAAGAGACATATGACGTTTCCAAAAAAAGGACTTAAAAGGGACCAAAACATCCACATAGAGACTCATGACTACAAAGAGATACAGTGCAACTACAAAGATACTCAAAATGTCTGAAAGAAACATAAAATGCTTACAAAGAGACCAGAAAGAAGACATAAAGCGTCTAAAAAGAGACATAAATACACTTCAAAGAGACAGAAACAACTGCAAAAAACTTAAAATGGCTACAAAAAGAATCCAAACAACTACAAAGAGACAGAAAAAGACTGAAAAGAGACCAAAACAACCATAAAGAGACTCAACATGACTACAAAGTCATACAGTGCAACTACAAATATACTCAAGATGACTAAAATAAACATAAATGTCTACAAACAGACTGGAAACGACCAGAAAAGAGACATAAAACGTCTAAAAAGAGACACAAATATACTAAAAAAGAGACCGAAACAACTGCAAAGAGAAAGAAAAAGACTAAAAGAGACCAAAGCAACCATAAAGAGACCCAACATGACTACAAAGAGATACAGTGCAACTACAAATATACTCAAGATGACTGAAAGAAATATCAAATGCTTACGAAGAGATTAGGAATAACCAGAAAAGAGACTTAAAACATCTACAAAGAGACATAAATACACTCCAAAGAGATCAAAACAACCACAAAGAAACATAAAATGACTAAATAGAGAAACCAAACAACTACAAAGAGACAGAAAAAGACTTAAAAAGAGACCAAAACATCCATAAAGAGACTCAACCTGACTACAAAGTGATACAGTGCAACTACTAAGATACTCTTAATGTCTGAAAGAAACATAAAATTACTATAAAGAGACTGGAAACTACCAAAACATAGACATAAATACACAACAATGAGGCCGTAACAACTACAAAGAGAAAGAAAAAGAGTAAAATGAGTCCAAAACAACAACAAAGAGACCCACCATGACTACAAAGAGATACAGTGCAACTACAAAGATACTAAAGATGACTGAAAGAAACATAAAATGACTACAAAGAGAAACCAAACAACTACAAAGACACATGTAGCAACTTCAAAGAGACATAAAGCAACTTAACAGAAACACTGTAGGTTACAAAGAGAAGGTTTTAAATTAAGGAACCGTCTCCCGTCTACGGACTTTGGACACCTCAACACATTGTTATATCACATATCGTAAAATTATTGATTATAGGCGCTTTAAAAATGAGCTCATCTGTTTTTATTATTTCATACATTACGTTTATTTATTACGCTTTTACATCCGTTTCGTGATGTCTGACTTTAAATCACTTGAAATCTTATTTGAGCGATATTTTATTGATGTTAAAAGTCTTAGATTTAGTTTTAAATTCGCAATAATTATCTCCATAATTCATTTTATGTTTCACTCGTACTTCCAAGAGATCACGTGTCAATCATCTGAGGTGAAACAGGAAGGAAGCAGGAACAGACGGAGCAGGTGATGGAGGTACAGGAGGAGGAGGAGGAGGAGGAGGAGGAGGAGGAGGAGGGTCGAGGTGTCAACAGGAGGTCAGGTGACTTTGTGCGTCTCTTATAAATCATGAGACCTCAGAGCAGACGGACTGTCTCCAAGGTCAGCTGACCTCACAGCCAGAGAACGACCCGCTGCCATTAAACAACTGTGTGTGTGTGTGTGTGTGTGTGTGTGTGTGTGTGTGTGTGTGTGTGTGTGTGTGTGTGTGTGTGTGTGTGTGTGTGTGGTGAACAGGGATCCTCCAGCCTCTTCAGGTCTCAATACAGATAATCTGTAAATTCCTGTACGTTAAGAATAAAATCCAATTTGTTATTCGGCTTCTTTTTAATTAATTGTTTTTAAATTATAGAGCTGCATTCTCTCTCCTGTCCACCAGGGGGCGACTCCTCTGGTTGTATAGAAGTCTATGAGAAAATGACTCTACTTCTCTCTTGATTTATTCCCTCAGTAAACATTGTAAACATGAGTTTATGGTCTCAATCTCTAGTTTCAAGTCTTCTTCAATACAGCATGATGTTCATTTAGTAAATGATGCTCCATTTAGAGTCAAACAGACCATAAAGCAGGGGATGCTTTAGGGCGGGGCTACACACTGATTGACAGGTCGACACCAGAGACGTATACGGCGTCTCTACGTCACTCCTCCTCAGTCCATATATGGTCACTTCCTGTTGACTGGTTGTGGAAAAACAAGACGTAATCCCCGAACTCGATGCTTCAAAACATCCACAAAC
Source organism: Anoplopoma fimbria (assembly GCF_027596085.1). NCBI lineage: Eukaryota > Metazoa > Chordata > Actinopteri > Perciformes > Anoplopomatidae > Anoplopoma > Anoplopoma fimbria. The sequence goes on from NC_072469.1 coordinate 1,591,876, forward strand.
CAAAGAGAGACGTCACGGTAACTACGTCCACTTCTTCTACAGTCTATGCTTGCAAACACTGAAAAGCAACAGGGTCCGACCAAAAAATCCAGGAAGAGCACCGGGGTTAAGCGTAATATATCATTTTCATAATAAAAACGATGCGACCAGCCTGCACACTTCTGTTTACATCGACATAAACTTCCTTTGCTGCTTATTTAAAGTATTTAAAGAACAGAGGAGTTTTGTTGTTGGATGCATGAGTTCTTCCTCAGCTTTCCTCTGTGTACATTCATTCTGAATAGTTTAATTAGAGCTCGACAGGATTATTGAGAGAAACAACAGCGAAGAAGAAAATGAAGCGACTGAAACCCCCGAGGTCTCCGCAGTAATCAAAACAAACATGGACGACTTCCTCCCTTCCTCGCTGCTTCTCTCATCCCAAATCATTTAGACAAGAAGTAGAGAAAGACTCCACCGGGGTCTGTTGTTGATGGTGACACTGGTCGCCATGGTTCCGCTGTTGCCACGGCTACGGCTGTGAGTGTCTGGTCCCTGAGCTCGGGCCGGTGATCCTGATGAACAGGTGAAATAAAAAATTAAAAAATCACAGCGTGTGTCGGGTGATTTTTTTGTGACGATTGAGAAGCAGACACATCCGCAGAGTGTGATTGATAACTGTGGCCTGCACCTCTGAGGCAATAAAACACAAACACACACACACACACACACACACACACACACACACACACACACACACACACACACACACACACACACACACACTCTCACACACACACGGCCGCTAATGAAAAGATGGAGGGATATTCTGTCACCATGCTTGTACAGACTTCGGCCAATCGCCCTTCGGTGTTGAGCACAGAAGCTGGAGGCATGCGAACAACTCGGGGTGCGTTTGATTTACGCTCCCAGACACTTGAAAAGAAGCAGAGCTGAAGGCGGGAGGGGTGAGATAAATCAGCCGCCGAAAAAATCCACAACACCTCTCCATCACACACCTGATGACATCACGCCGTGACCTCTTGACCTCCTCGCTATTGGCTGCTTGTAGAGTTGGAGGAGGGCGTTACGGTGGAGCTCATCCTGCTGTCGAGCTGAAGCGTTGAGTCGGGCAAACCGGGAAACTAGTTAAACGCATCTTTGTATGTGAAATAAAGATTTTCTTGTTTTCCTTCTCTATCAGTTCCACTTTGTGAAGGTTACAATACACAACAAGGTAACAATTTAACCTAAACCAAAGGCAACAGCGTAACGCAACAACGTAACGCAACAAAGTAACGCAACAAAGTAACGCAACAAAGTAACGCGTAACGCAACAAAGTAACGCGTAAACAAAGTAACGTAACGCAACAACAACAAAGTAACGCAACAAAGTAACGCAACAACAACGTAACGCAACAAAAGTAACGCAACAAAGTAACGCAACAAAGCGTAACGCAAAACGCAACAACAAACGCAACAACGTAACGCAACAAAGTAACGCAACAACGTAACGCAACAACTAAACGCAACAACGAAACGCAACAACGAAACGCAACAATGAAACGCAACAACGAAACGCAACAATGAAACGCAACAACGTAACGTAACAATTTAACCTAAAACTGACGTAACAAACGAAACGTAACAAACGAAACACTGAAACAACAGAACAAAGTAACCTCGCAACGTAACAATGTAACCTCAAAACTGACGTAACAAACCTAATTCCAAAACGTGGCGCGACAAGGTGGCACGACAGTACTTTTTCACTTTGGTTCCTACATTGCCCATAATGCAACGGCATAGCATCTTTTAAACAATTCCTACAAACAATAAAACAATAAACAGTCGAGCTAACCACCAACGGTAAAACTAAACTTTAATGTTTGAAATAAAGTTTGTTTCTTCTTCTCCATCTCTATATTGGTTCCACTTTGTGACAGTTACAACACCACAGAAGAAGAGAGGACGCAGCATCACCTGATAGAGAAGAAGTACCTAAAGGACGTGGTGCTGCAGCTAACAAGATGTCAACGAAGGAGCATCAAAGTAGGAGAAATGGTGGACAGATTCTTAAAGGACTCAAGTGTTTTGCTTTTATTTGTCTTCATCTCAAGCATGAACAAAAATGGTATGTTTAAAAGTGTGACGCACATAAAAATACTGAAATAAAAGGAGATGGTTTAGAGGAAAACAAGAATCAAACCTCCCGTTGTTTCCTCTGACTTCTCCTGATTTTTCAGGTTCTCTCTCGTGTTTTATACATGTACATTTTTTATTCTGTGTGCAGGTTCAGCAGCTATCTGGCCTCTTTGTTCCTCTGCTGTCGTACGTCGCCTCCAAACACTCACTTAAGAACAATGATGACCATCAGACCTCCATTAAAGCCGACACATGCTGCTCTTTGCTTTCCTGCTTCTTGTGAGTCACCGCTGCAGCTCCATCTGAAGAATGTTTCAAACCAGAGTCCTGTGAAGAAACTCTGTATTTAACAACAAAGGCATCTGTACTGGCACCAAATATATGCAAGTATTCAAGAGGATTTTGTTGTCAAAGAAGTAATGTTTTATGCTAAATAGGATAAGACAACAGACTAGTAATAATGAGAAAAATACCTTCACTTTAGGTGTGATACAAAAATGTGCAATCTTCATTGAAAAACTACAAATTTAGATGAAACTATGAGTCCATGGTGCTTTATATGAGGCATGTGTTTCCACAGTATGTCATAATAATCTACATTTTAGGAGGAGTGACGTAGAGACGCCGTATACGTCTCTGGTGTGGACCTGTCAATCAGTGTGTAGCCCCGCCCTAAAGCATCCCCTGCTTTATGGTCTGTTTGACTCTAAATGGAGCATCATTTACTAAATGAACATCATGCTGTATTGAAGAAGACTTGAAACTAGAGATTGAGACCATAAACTCATGTTTACAATGTTTACTGAGGGAATAAATCAAGAGAGAAGTAGAGTCATTTTCTCATAGACTTCTATACAACCAGAGGAGTCGCCCCCTGGTGGTCAGGAGAGGCATGCAGGTTTTAACACACTTTGACTCCCTCTGGCTGAGACGCTTTGGTGTCTGGTTGTTATATTAAGGAATATCAGCTGAAGTAAAAATGTCGACACAAGAAGGAATACTTTCTCTGGATGAAGCACGAGTGGCTGATGAGATTTTGTCAGTGAGGAAACATCTCTCCGAGTACCATCGTTCTGTTTAGATCAACTTCCCACACGAGGAAATGAGGTCCAGTTGCTCCAGACATAAGGAAACCGTGAAGTTCACATTAAAGATAATTAAAAACGATAGCATAACACACACAGTAAGACCCTTTCCTTTCATCTCTAAAAACGCAATACTTTAAAGAATGAATAAATATATGTGAATGGACACACAGCTAGTGTCCTTTTCTAAATTGAACAAGTCTCTCTGAGCTCATTGGGTGATAAGTGAACTGAACATTAACATAAGAAGATGAAGTCTTCATTAACGAATCATCTCAGCTCAGTGGATCAATGCGAACATAACGAGGAGACGTTCTCTAAATCTGGACTCTGCTGACTCCGACGTCTCCGTGGATTCTGGCTGTGAAAACGTTGAAGGAAGGAGAGAAGGCGTCACTTTTAAGAGTCTTTTCCTGCGAGCTGCTTTAACAGGAGGACGAATAACAGATAATTAAAGTGTCAGCGCTCTCTGGGAGAGAGGATCACTGAGATTAGAGCTGATCTGCCCGTCCTGACTCAGCCTCCAGCACCGAGCCTCCAACACCGAGCCTCCAACACCGAGCCTCCAGCACCGAGCCTCCAACACCGAGCCTCCAACACCGAGCCTCCAACACCGAGCCTCCAACACGGAGCCTCCAACACCGAGCCTCCAGCACCGAGCCTCCAACACCGAGCCTCCAACACCGAGCCTCCAACACCGAGCCTCCAACACCGAGCCTCCACACCGAGCCTCCAACACCGAGCCTCCAACACCGAGCAGCAGAGTCACCGGCCTCGGCTCAGGTGATGCTACCGGACCTGACCAACCGGACCGGATCAGACCAACGAGAACCAGCTGAGTGTCTTTAATCAGTCAACAACTGTAGCTGCAGCCAGTGGTGGAATATAACAAAGTACACTTACTCAAGTACTTCAGTATTTACATTTTCTGCTACATTCTACTTCTCCTCGTAAATATTGTACTTTTTACTCTACTACATCTCAGAGGTTACGTTTCGTAACAAGCGTAATGTAAACCTTAACCTTTACGTTGCTTACGTTCACACAGGACATGAACAGTGGTCTCCTGGAAAAAGTCCTGTGTTTGTACGACCGCCCCTCCCACCTGCCTTTAATGGACTTTCCCGCTCTTTATGATTGTTATTTATGAAGCAGAACTTTCTATAGAGGCCTCTCCATTTACTACATCACCTGCTCTGTCTGAATGAATAAACATCAAACATTAAAGTTAAGTTTAATCTCTTCTAACACAGGTGATGTAGATCGAGAGAGGATTTCTGGAAAAGTTCTTGTGTTCCAAAAAAAGAGACAATACTGTTCCGATCACAAGCTCCGGACCGCTTGACTCTTAATCGTGTTCTCAGAAACCGGCCTTTCACGTTTCCCGGGATGAAACATGACCGTTTGTGTGGCGTTCACGGGAGTTAACGACCATGAGAACGCACCGAAGAAAACACACGCCAACAAATAAAATAAATAAAGGCGATGAATGCAAAGCAAACGCTGAGAGGTGCATTGTGGGAGCGCAGGAGGGTTTTCCGGCCCTGCGATAAAGAGCTATAGAGCCGCTCTCGGGTTTCACGCGGTGACGCTGCTGCACAAAGGTTGTAGATAATAAGCAGACGATGCTTTCAGGCGTCAGGACGGATGTCGGGACGCGGAGCCGCCGCGCCGCCTCGTCACTCAAACAGCAGCTCGGGTTGTCTCTGCGGCCGTTTGCAGGAAAAGGTCAGGCCTGCTGCTCCGCCGCTGAACAAACAGCACAACACCATGAGGGGCTTTTCAGCTGACACACACACACACACACACACACACACACACACACACACACACACACACACACACACACACACACACACACACACACACACACACACAAATGTAATGCATGCCAGGCGGGCGGTGCAGCTCTGGGACACCTGTTGTCGTGTTTGAGGTGTTGAAACAGCAGCTGTTTGAACTTCAACACCAAAAAAAAAGAGAAATCACTGTTTCACACAAACCTTCTGCTTAAAGGTGAGACACTACAGGAGAAGAAAAGGTTTGACTAAAAGGTAACTTCCTCAGTTGATTACTGACATTAAGACAATTAGTTTTGTGCTACAAGTTTTCTGAAAATGTATATTTAAATATGCAAATTATGTGTTCATTTTCATAAATTCCCAGAACAGAAATCTGAACATTTGATAAAGTCAGGTTCAAAATTCTTGTCTCATTTTGTTGAAATATTAGAGTCAAAGGTTTTACCAGAGGGAATGTAGGATCTCTCTTTGTCACACTCCATAAATCAGAAAATACTGTCAGCACACATGAAAAAAACTATTTCTCCATGTTTTTATTAATACAATGTTGTATAAATCAGGCTGTGAATGATGTATGAACAAACCCCTCTGTAGAAACCTTCAGAATATAGAGAGGAATGAAGCTGTAAAGTTTGGTGTATGTAAGAGCTACTGAAGTGGAGATTTATGGATCAGAGTCTGAGAAAAAACTCATTTAGAGAAAACGTCCTTTAAAGAAATGTTTAGTTAAATTACATACATGTTGAAGACTCTACAGGTGAATAGGGTAAAAAAAATAACTAATAGATATCAACATGAAACTTCACCAGATGATTACTGACATTAAGATGATTATCTTTCGTATTACAAGTTTTCTGAAAAGTCATGTTTAAATATGCAAATGAGGCATTATCTAATGGTAACTTTTGGTGAATTTAGGAGAAAACTACAGACACAAACAGACAAAGTAGTGAAATAAATGTTTTCTTTTTGTGTTATGGAGACCAAATAGACCAAAATCTCACAATTAATCAGAGCATGAATAACAAAGCGTGCTGCAGCTTTAATCAATGACATCAGAGTGTACTGACACACCCTGAGTACACTCTTCACAAACAAGGTTTTCAGCTGTTGTTTAAAGCGTCTTTGTCTTCAGCAATGTGGTATCGATATCGAAACCTTGTGCTTTGTGCTCACAGGTTTACCAGCGAACAAAACCAAATGATCAATCCTTCAGCATCCAGACTGGCCTTGAACTACACAGTGACAGTCATCAGGAGATGAAGTCAGTCACCAGAACATGTTCAGAAATCTTGCAATATTCAGGAAGCCCTAAAGTCCCGGAGTCCTTCGCCATGACTAAGAGTTTTCTACTAAATTAGTTAGAAATCTGTCAGGAAGTGAAGTGGACCAGACTGACTTCAGGATTCCTACGTTTATATGACACATGAAGTAAACTTAGGATCTGCCTCCACCGACCAACACAAACATCCATCTGTTCATCTGAACACTGTTGTTGGAGAAGCCTTTTATCTTCCTTCTCTGCATTCTTCACCACATTTGACAGAAACTCTCTCAGGTTGCAAACAAGCATCCGCAGAAGATGTAGAATCTTCCTTTTATTGTTATTTCCAACCTTTTCTTCAGTCATTCTTTCATCTTTTTGAAGAAAATATGACTAAATATGTTGGTGAACAGCCTCTTTTGCAAAGACAAAGACGAGATGCAACCAAGGTCATGAAAGAGCAACTTTTCGATATCAATATGCAATAAAGTTAAGAAAGTGAAGACTTAAATGTAGTTAAAGAAAAATAAAAAACAACCAAATACTCATTATTTTCACTGACGATAAAAAGGGACTTAATCTTTCTTTTCTGTCGTCATGGCGACGTCCTCGAGTTTGGCATGTTGGCGGTGGCCATCTTGTTTTTTGCAACCAGTGAACAGGAAGTGACCATATATGGAGTGAGGAGGAGTGACGTAGAGACGCCGTATACGTCTCTGGTGTCGACCTGTCAATCAGTGTGTAGCCCCGCCCTAAAGCATCCCCTGCTTTATGGTCTGTTTGACTCTAAATGGAGCATCATTTACTAAATGAACATCATGCTGTATTGAAGAAGACTTGAAACTAGAGATTGAGACCATAAACTCATGTTTACAATGTTTACTGAGGGAATAAATCAAGAGAGAAGTAGAGTCATTTTCTCATAGACTTCTATACAACCAGAGGAGTCGCCCCCTGGTGGACAGCAGAGAGAATGCAGCTTTAACACATGAAGCTTTGGATTCATTTTACAGAAACGGACGCTGATTATCAGGCTTCAGCAAAGCAAGCTTGCCATTGGACAATTACATTTACCTGTCACTCAAAAGAGTTTAAGCCCTAATAATTGAAAGAGGTGAGTTATATATAAAGTACAGCTCATAAACGGGGATATTAGCTAAAGAGACCAAAACAGATTTTTGTACCCGGCTGTAAACACGTTTATTTCTGCTGTAAAGTTTTAACATAGAGGTGTGTGGGATCAAGTGGCCATTTAAGGAACTGCAGCTTTTTTTTCCAGCAACACCTGTCAAATTCAACAACAGTCCTTTCAAAATAAACTTCAGGAAACATTTAGGTAGTCAGGTTGAAAAACATATTGTGAAATACTTGAAGTGCCTTTACTGAAGTACACAAGTTACAAATAAATCAAGGTTTAGGTCTCGTTTCACATGAGGAACAAACAAACTCTGTTCGTTGGACTCCTCGTTCTCCATTACGTGGATAAGACTCGTCTGTTTACTGAGGCTAAAGTTAACTATGACATGAGAGAGAAACCAGCTGATGTTTACACGCCAATGGATCGACTTAAACGTTCAAAAAGAAATTGATGAGGTCGACTACATCTGTTAAAAACGATGTGACACAGGACTCAGATTAAATAAAGACAGCTGACAAAAGAAACACTACTTTCCTGCCTCTCTTCGGCGTCTTTCCTCGTGTCCTCCCTTCCTTCCCTCTGTTTCCACCTACACTCCTTTCTCCTCCTTCCTTCATTCTCACCTGTCCTCTATGACTCCTGCAGGTGAGGCCGCCTGCGTCACAACAACGATTACGTCTAAAACCGAGACGTTCTTGTTCACTAACGCTCGCCCAGAGGAAAGGTCAGAGGTCGAGCGGACTGCTGTCAAGGACCCTTCAGAGTCAACTCATCTAACAAATGTTGATGCAGGAATATGAGACCTCATTCTGAGACTTCTTCTGTGTTGTGAGGGTTGTTTGTGTGTGCGTGGATTCATCTAGAACCCT
>NC_072469.1:1607657-1632657 GCF_027596085.1 Anoplopoma fimbria
TAAATGAGGCTGAATAATGCAGCCATTTATTTTATTACAATATATATTAGATATAATATATATAAGTAATAATTCTGTTGTGTGCGCATTCTGTATAAAAGTATCATTTAGTGTCTAAATATAACGTTATATTTTTGGCTGTTGTTTTAAAGATTTTAGATTAAAGAAGTTTTTAACAAATCAAATCAACAACATGACAAAAATAAAAATAATTTCTCAGTGAATCAAATCAACAGATAAAAAAATAATTATAAAAGCACGTTTATGTTTTGACAATAAACGAAATAAATTTAGTAAAGTTAGGAAAGATCGCGTCTCCGATTAAATGTGAATAAACAAATTGTGTTTTGACATTTATTCAGTTAAAGACGGGGTAGGAAGGTTTCTGGAAAAAGCTCAAATTTAAACATCTTTAAACAGCTTTTCTCTGAAATGACCTGTGATTGGCTCAAGTCTCCCATCACTGACTAGATTTTCCAAAACCCCCAAAACAAGAAAATGTTCAGAAGTCTAGTTTTTTCTCAGACTACTTGAATTACAATCTGCTAAAAAGTTAATTATGGATTTGTTTTTTACCCAATGAAAAGCTGCCGCCTCTAATCTTCTCTACTTAGTGCTTTAATTTCCCGAAATATAAACCGTAACAAAGTGTAAAATGCAACAGTATTGCAAGAACGGATATTAAAAGAGATTAAATATGTTAATCAATAAACATATTCTCATTTTGTTCATATGAAATGTAATAAAGTCAGCATAACGTCAACTTAAAAAGCTGAATATAAACGTGATTTCTAGAAGAAATAGTTGTTAAACATACAGTCAATTAAGAATAAATTGATGCAATTATGACTATTTTAAAGCTCCTATTTGTTGTATTTGCACAACTATGTTTTTAAAAATAAAAACATATTAAAAATAAGTTATTATCACATTAAAGTTAAACTAAAAGTTATCTGGATGTAACTCCAGTTCTATGAGTAGTTAGAGCGTAATCGTCTTTCTCACTTTGCTCTGTTCTCATGCGTCATGATTTGTCACTAAAGCAACAATTTATATATGAATGAAAATTTGAATTGACACAATTTAACTGCAAAAGCTCAGTTTGTGTTTTCGTTTCCAGCTAAAAAACGACGTTCTGTTTCCGACTTTGTTCAAGGAGCAGCTTCGTCCTGCTGGAGTTGAAACAAACTTCATCACCGAGAGCAGACGAGGAGTCCGACATGTTTCACATCGAGACGTCACTCTTCAAGAATTCATTCCTCTCGACAGCATCACGACCTTTTGGGATAAAATTTCTATCATTTAAAATACGACAGAACAATGATCTAACGTGAACCTTGAGACGTGAACTCACCGAAGTCAATCCGAGAACGATCCTTACTGCTCGTCCTCACGCACACAAGTCTGGAATCACATTTACAGCTCAGCGTTTTACACAGAAACAGCAGCTCATCAGACTCATCCTGCAGGAATACTTTACTAAAAACTGTTATTTTAAAATGACAAATTCCATTTAGATTTGTGAGATAGCAATTTGAAAATGGAAGCTGATATTTAAACTTACAAACTGGGGAAAAAAGTAAAAAATATATATATATATACTTTTAAATATTCTGAGGATAGGCGTTCTTGCTAACATTTTAGCGTAGCTTAGCATAAAGACTGGAAACAGGTGGGAACGGTTAGCCTGGCTCTGCACAAACGAAACAAAAGAGGACGTATTCAGATAGCAACAATTTAAAAACAAGAAAGTCAAAAAATACAAACCTTACTTATGTAAAAGTACAAAAGTAGTATCAGAAAAATGCTCAAACAGTCCAAAGTACTCATAATGCAGGGGAATGGCCGCCATTAGTGGTATATTGTAATATATTATATTCATTTAGTATTTTTGCTGATGCATTAATGTGTAAATGTCATTTTATTGGTTGAGAAAATAACTCATTTTAACTTGTGGGTCATTTCATCTTAAACTGTCATATTTGAAAACGCTTGTATGATTTCTACACAAAAAAACGTACTTTTGCATAAGAAAAACGTGTAAAATCATGAAATATAGTATCATTAAATGCAAGGACTCAAGTGAAGTAGAGGAATATAAAAATTGCGCTCACAGAAAGAATATTTACACCATTAAATCTTGTTGTAACTGTTATTTTCTATGTGACAGAGCCAAGCTAGCTGTTTCCCCCTGCTTCCAGTCTTTATGCTAAGCTAAGCTAATCGCCTCCTTATATTTAGTGTTATGCTCGGGATCCTTTTAGAATCTCACTTTGTGACCGAAGGCTCCAGGTCGAAGTTGAAGTCGATCAGCTGTGAATTGCGATTCATCAGCAGGTAGACGGCGGGTTGAGACTCTCTGCTGAAAGACAGTTTTTAATGAACGTTAACAGTGAAATGTAAAGTAAAGAAATGTCCGTTATGAATCAATATCCATCTGATGTTTGCTAACGTCAACAACAAACTAAGATAGTGGTAAACTGAACTTCACCTGTGTGTGTTTTGTTGCTTAAAAACTGAACTTTTTCTCCTTTCAAAAGTGTTGTATTCTCAATTAAGTAGAAATACTACAGTGGCCCCGAGAGCTCAATGCAAATTAAGACAACAGAAACACAGAAGTAATTATGAACCATTATGTTAGCTGGCTGTAGTAACTATTAGAATAGTCATCACACAACATTCAAGGACGGAAATAGTTTAATTTATGGATTAAAAACTGTTTTTAGTACTACTGTGCTGTGATTGGCTAATACTAGCTAGTACTACTGTGCTGTGATTGGCTAATACTAGCTTACTACTGTGCTGTGATTGGCTAATACTAGCTAGTACTACTGTGCTGTGATTGGCTAATACTAGCTAGTACTACTGTGTGTGATTTCTTAGTACTGTTGATAAACCTGTATATTGTGATTATTGGTGAATATTGATTTGAAGTCATACATTTTGAGATGCACAGAAGCTGCTGACTGAGCGTCCTCCTGTCCGTCACAGAGCCTCATGTTGAGTCACCTGAAAGAGACGCAACAACAGTGTGTCAGGATGACTGAGGAGGAAGTACAAGTCACAGAAGTGACTGATAACACGCAGATCGTTTTACTGCTGCAAGCTCTGTGCTCAGGTCTTCCTCTAGATAAACGTAGTAAAGTCTCCATATAGGGAGGAGTTACTGTGAAAGGAAGCACTGGAATGTTTGTCTCATTTGAGTCTTTATTCCAGGAGAGAAGTCGTCATTACCGGTTTTCCTTTTGCCTGAAAATACGGATCAGTGATTTTCAGAAAACAGCTTTTTCTTTATATTTTGTGATTTCAAAGATTGAGATTAGTTGCATGAAGACTGATCCTTCTTCAAAGATAGTTAAAGTGTGTTTTTCTTGGCTCTGCCTCTCTGCTTCCGGCCCTCTAGGTTTTAAAAATAGTTCATTTCTTCATTCCAAGATTTCGTCATATAAACAAAGACTAACCGCAGAGATCGACATCAGTGATTTCCAGGAGGTTAAATATTAACTGGGCCAACAGGACTTTGGATTCTACACATTGTAGGATTGATTTTAAGGTTTTATTACTTACTTTTAATGCTCAACTTGGACCTTTAAAAGACTACAAAGAGACCAAAACAACTACAAAAAGACACTTAAAAGACTACAAAGAGACCAAAACTTTGTAGTCTTTGTACACTAAAGAGACTACAAAGAGATGCAAGCAACTACAAATAGACACGTAAGATACTACAAAGAGACCAAAAAAACTACAGAGAACCTTAAGATACAACAAAAAGACATTTAAAAGACTACAAAGAGACAAAACAAAAAAGATAAATTACAAAGACACAAAGAGATGCAAAGAGACCAAAACGACTACAAAAAGACACTTAAAAGACTACAAAGAGATGCAAAAGAACTACAAAGACAGAAGTAGGCTCATGAATCTTGGTCACATAATTGCTGCCCATCTTTCGGCGCAGGCTGAAAACTCACCTCTTCATGAAGTACTACCCCGAGCCTTCCACGTAGCACTTATTGCATTCGTAGTAGTTTATTGCACTTATTATATTCGTATCAGTCTGTTGCACTTATTGTATTCATAGTAATTTGTCTCTGCACTATACTTTTGCTCTGGCTTATGCTTTAAGATGCTTGTTTAAGAAAGGAGATGCACTTATGACTTCTGGTGACTAGTAGTTCTCTTGAATACCTATGTTGAATACACTTCCTGTAAGTCGCTTTGGATAAAAGCGTCTGCTACATGACTGTAATGTAATGTAATGTAATGTAATGTAACATAAACACATTTAAACACTCACTGACCTGCTGCTGCAGTTTGTGCTCCAGCTTCTCCTCCGTCATCTCCGACTGAAATCAGATCGTCAGTCGAGTCCTCTGCAGTTTGTTCTTTTCTGCTCGGTTATTTTTGTCCTCGACATGAGTTATAACAAACCTTCAACCAATCTGATCGGAGAGCAGCCGAGTCTCCTCCTCCTGATAAACACACCTGAACATTCCAGTCATTGATTCTGGGTTAGGCATTTGTTCTGCAGCCAACAAACCCTCACAGGTACATTTAATTACACTTTATAGAACAAGACTTGTGCAATATTATATAAATCACGTGATGCTCAACTTTTCACTGTAACTAAAAAAGAAAAAGCCCAACTTTGCTAAAACACTTGACCTTCCTATCATTTTCTTTCCTGCTGTGGAACAAATAAACCGGTTTGAACACAACGTCCTGAACGAAACCGGACACCTTTAATCTGCTCACATCACCTTCGTACTGCAACAAGAAATCTGATATAAATTACAGAAATGTTTTTATGTAAAAAGAAGGAAGAAACATCCTGAACAAGACAGGCGTGGTCATGTTTCTGCTAAATGTTTAATATATTTAGTTTTGATTTGTTCTTTTGAACTTTTATTGAAGCAGGAAGTGTCTTGAGAAGCCAACGTAACAGTTTCTTACATATATTTAGCTATATTTTTAAAATCCACAGTAACTTGAATAATTAGTTGCATATTTTTTTTTATCACTACTTTTTTCGATAAATATTTAAAAATTAAATTACTATTAAACACGACAAAGGAAATTAGCATATCAACTTTGTGGAGCTTAAATCATGTTTGAATGTTTGGTATTTTGCGCGAAAAGAGATGATTGAATATCAAGATAGTTGCAGATGAATTATCCATCAATCAACGTATTGTTTCAGCTTCACTGCAGCTTAATTGGATTTCTTTCTACAGCAACTTTTAACTGTTTGTAACATCAAACCCCAGTGAGAAGAAATCTCTTTAAATGAGCAGAAAAAAAGAGAAACGGAGCCGAGAGCAAATCATCAAAGTTTATTTCCTGCACATTTAAAAGCAAAATAAAAGTAGAAGCTTTTTCTCTATGAATGACAGCCCCGTTATTTTAGAAAAACAAACATCATCTCCGTCCTCTGTGTGGCGTTCGAGTGTTTCCTGCTCGTCTGCAGCTTCAAGAGTCCACGTTCCTCACAGAGACACAACGCTTCAACGGACTAAACTCCTGCAGAGTGAGTCGGTGTCGCCCCCTAGTGGTGAAAAATAAAAAACAGTGCACAAAAAGAACCCCATTTGAACCCAATCTGTCACTCAAATAAATTAGCTCAGTAAGTTCTGCTCTCGTCCATCAGCCAGTATTTACACCAGTGCTTCAGCCAGTTCAACTTTTTTTTTTTTTTTTTTTTTTTTACATTTTCAAAGACAAACAAAGACTCATTATTACCGTTCTGATTTTGAACAAGCTGTTCGATAAGACAGAAGTCGACACGTTTAACAGACAGAAGTAGAAAAACAGGCACACGGCGAAGGGTTCAGGAGGTCGCTGCTCTTTAAAGAAGAGAAACTAAAAAAACAAAAGCGTTGGAGCTTGTTGGTGATGAGACGGTCAGCTGGTGTGGTCACATGATGAGACCGCCATGACCCCCAGAGGGTACGGTCAGGGTTTTTAAAGGGCAGGTTCATCTCCTCTCTGATTCACTCACTTCCTGTCTACAGACACGTTTACATTGAGCCTCAATTAACGGCTTCAAAATGCTCAACAGTCCGAAACACAAAGACTGAGATAGAAGTCTACAGAAACCAGCAACGAGTCAGAACCAGTGAATATGTAATCTTGATTTCCAGCTGATAGAGTTCTTCATTTATGCTTTCCGATAGACCGAAAGCTCAAAAAACAAAGTGTATTCTGCAAAGATATACGTGTGCGGATATCTCTCTTATCAGTTTGAACTCTGATTCTTCCTGCAAATTGACTAATCAGTTAAGTTAATCCTTCCAGCTGTACTTCTCGTTCCTGAACTTGACATTCAAACCAGGAGCGAGTCCATTTCTGTCTACAGTCGCAGTGAAACAGAGACGGTGTTGCATCAGAACAGTGTGAACGTTCCTGCAAACCGCCTCCGTGTTTCATTAACCTCCAAATATGAAGTGAAGACTGTTTCATCATCGCCTGCAGGATTGTGTTTTCCCACAAAGAGTCGACTCAGCTACATTTTCTTTTAAACCGACACCAGCAGAGAAATGAGTGACGCAACAGCAGAAACTCTAAACACATGCAGACAGAATCCACAAAACTATGTGACAAAAAAAACAACTAAAAGTGGCTCCATTACTCCCAAGAGTCAAGCTGCAACTTACACCATCAAGTCGTCTGCAAAACGTTTGATTATTTCGTCTAAATTGTAGAAAAGACGACTTCTTCAGGTCATTATTTTGTTCTAAAGACATTCAGTTGATCATATCAGACTAATAAAAGCAGGAAGTGGTGACATTTCAGAGACTTGAACCAGATGTTTTTGACTCAAATGATTAATCAACTCTTGTTAGTTTGCAGCTCAAACAAAAACTAAACGATCACATGATCAGCTTCAACAAACAAATAATCGTAAGAAAAACCAACAACCTTTAGAGACAAATGTGCCTTTTAAACCCAACACGCCTGTTTTTAAGGACGAACCTTTTCACTTCTGACGACTTCACTAAACTTGAATGAAAAACAGCCGTGTGTGTGTGTGTGTGTGTGTGTGTGTGTGTGTGTGTGTGTGTGTGTGTGTGTGTGTGTGTGTGTGTGCAACAGTTCTTAAGCTGATAGTAGAGAGCCAGCCGTCGCTGTGCTTGGCACTGGTTAAAGTTTCTCAGTAGAGAGGGCAGAGTGCGCTCAGCTTGGCTCCTCCTCCTCTTCATCCTCCTCCTCCTCCTCTTCCTCCTCCGTAGACCGGTGGGTGAAGATTCGCCGCCGTGTCGTCATGGCGCCCGTCACTCGTCCGAGCCGGCAGAGCGTTTCTGGTTCCTTTTGCGAGGAGATCTTTTTGGAGACGCTTTGTCTGGAGAGAGAAAGAGGAACGATGAGTAACAAACACCTCTGAAGTCACATGACACGCGTCGGCCTGTAAGGTTAAATTACAGTCTAGAGAGAAACGCAGAAGAAGAATGAGGCAGTTTTACAGTCATTAGAGGTCGAGATGCTCCGATTGGTTTTTCTCAATCTGAGGCTGAAAATCGAATTTTGTTTAACTCTCTGAACCCAAAAACCCAGCAGCTGGACTGAAGCTGTAAAAACTGTCTTAATCCTCAGGCTTTTATCTTTCCGACGGTCCTTGAACACATCATGTGTGAGAAACATTTTATTCTACATGTCTCATTTAAAATTCTGCCAAAAATAAACCGTTTGCTTTAACTAGATTCTGTAAAAAACATTAAATTCTGAGCTCCTCAGTGAAACTATGAAGACATGATTGATTCATCTGAGACCAACAGTCATGTGACAAAAAATCTTGAAACTTTGACTGAACTTCAGGCTGTGAAAATGTAAATAGTTAAATATATAAAACATGTAGAGCCTCTATTTATTGTTCCAATATTGGTAACACTTGTGGACACGAGGAAAATGTTTGGATATAAAGAGTCTAGTGTTTCAAATGCTTGTAAATTTAATTATCAAATAAATTCAACTTGTTTTTCTTTTTATACGATTTATGTCATTATAACTGTTATTCTGCACTAAAGACATGTTGAGTCTACGTAGTCATGATTGTTCTGTTTCCATAGAGGAGCAGGACTTTATTTTGAAGTGAAAATCAAAAACACAGAAATATGAGTAAACAAACCTGAGAGGAGTTCAGAGGGTTAAATACAGGACTGAAACTAGTTTAGAGGAGCAGGACTTTATTTTTGAAAATCCAAACCTGAGAGGAGTTCAGAGGGTTAAATACAGGACTGAAACTCAGAGCATCTGTACCTTTAGGAGGCTCGTTTGCAAAAGTGAAGGACAAACGTCAGCACTGCATTAAGACACAAGTCAACTTAAAAGAGCTCCGTTACAAACACACACTTCATAGAGCAGACCTCACCTCTACGACTCTGCACTGAAGACGCAGGAAAACATGACAGCAGGGAGGCAGAGAGAAAACAGAAGAGAGAGAGTGAGTGATCCTCATGCACAGTGGAGGTTAAAGGTCAAACAGGTGAAGCAGGAAGAGAACAGACAGGTCAGCTGATTCTGAGGAGAGAAAACATCAACGGAGGTAAAGAGTCCCAGAGACAATATACAGAGACTCGTTCCATACTTTATTAATATTTAAATCAACCTTTTCTTTTATGTTTAAATCTACTTTATGTTCTTTAGAAATGACACTTCTGAAGCCTTTTCAATGCATTTAAATATGAATATTCATATTGTTTGTTTACTGCATTTTCCAGGTTCTCACCTTCATTCAGACCAATACACCAGCTGAGTATGAACTAAACACCAATAACTATGCACTAGTTTGGGAAAAATACAAAATATGCCAACTGGCTCAAGTTATCCGTTATTAATGATGTACTGTTCCTCATTAAAATACTGTTAGTGAAAGTTTCCTGACTTTACCAACTATCAACTATAATCAAACATTTTATTTAATTGAAAGCGTTTCCATGGTGAACTGAAAGCAAAGAAAACATGCAGAGAAGCATCAAGTCTGGTTTCAGTTGATAAGGAATTGAAAAGGTGCAGAAAACAGAAGCTGGTGTGTGAGACAAAGTGTGTAGAGTGTTTATAGGAGAGTGTGTGTGTGTGTGTGTGTGTGTGTGTGTGTGTGTGTGTCTGTGTGTGTGTGAGACGTACTGATCTGGTTGAGTGTTTCCTGAGGGATCCAGCTGAGGTCGACGTCGTTGTGGCTTGAGGTTCCCATCTCCACCTTTGGAGCCGGACGTCTCCTCTGTGAACAAACACGGGGTAAGAAAAAATATATATTTAGGGCTGCAAAGGAAAGTTGTTACTAGTTTAATCCCTGATTAACCAGTTAACATAAGGACATAGAGGGTCAATGTGACGTCTTCATGTGTCTCGTTCTGTCCGACTCAAAAGACAAAGTTTACAATCAACCATCCCAACCCTAAAAACTCGCCGTCGGGACTGAAAGCATTTAAAACTACACATTTTAAATCACAGCCTGAAGCTGTCAAACATCGTTATTCATCAAAAACAAAATGTCTCATTTACTATCTCGTTACTAGAGATTATATATATATATATATATATATATATATATATATATATATATATATATATAAAATACATGTTTGAGTTCTCTCTACTTCTAGTCATTAATGTGTTCCGTTTCCAGAGAGGAGCAGAACTTTACAGGAGCAAAAAAAACAAAACACCCTAAAACTGATAAATTCTAATATTTGAAAAGGTGTATGTTTAGTAATGTTAACCATTATATGAAAAAACAACTGTCTGACTGTTCTGACTGATTGCTGCAGTGTTTGTGTTTTTACCTTTCTGGACTCCATCAGCTGGTGAAGACCGACGACGACCAGCAGCCCGAGGCCGGAGAGGAAGACGTAGAGGAAGATCCTGCAGAGACGAGGAACAGATGAAGGAATAAATGAAGAACAGTTACAGATGAGACTAAAGAAAGCTGAATGACGTAAACACTCACGTCTCTCCGTCCAGTCCGTCCTCTCTCTCTGTGATGGTGACGGTCTGGTTGAACACGGCGTCCTGGAAAACGTTTCCCTACAGAAAAGAAAAAGGTTGAAGTGGTGAGATACGAAAAGAAAAACAGAGATACAAGTGACTCTTCTTTAGTTATAGTTATAGTCTATAGTCTATGATTAGAGCTTTTCAGACCAGAGAATGACAAATAGTTCACTGATAAAAAGCACTATACAAATGTCAAGGGTTTTATAAAGTCAGTAAATTTGTCTTTAGATGCTTTAGTGTAAGAAAATCTTGCAAAAAAATATAAATCTGAGTGAATATTTTGCAGCCAACTCAGACAGTTTTGATTTAAATCAAATAGTTTCTTTATAAAACATTCTTTCTTAACAGCGCTTGTACAAAAGCGATAACGTAGTTCAAGAATATGAGTTTGCAGTCATTAACGATCCCTTCTCGTCATTGTGGACGTTGGTTTATGGCGTTTTGACGGTTACACTTGTTGTCTTTTTGCTTCTTCACAGTTCATTTTGTTGGTACGCCCTCTGGTGTTCAACAGAATAATGCAACAAACGGTGCGTGGTGCATAAACGCCTTTTTGTTAGCTTGTGCGCCTCCAAGGCGTGAAGATAAACAAAGCTTTAGCCTTCGTTAGCAGGTCGCCTGTATGATCCCCCCCCTCTCCTTACGTTGCCGTCCTTGTAGTTGAGGTTGATGACGAGTCCAAACGGCCGTCCTCCCATCGGCTCCGCGGGGATGAAGGAGTACTCGAAGGTCGCCTGTTTACTGGCCGGAACCACGATGCCGAGCTGGAGGGCGGTGAAGTTCTGGATGTAGAACTGGTAATCCTGAGGACAGAGACAAAGATAGGAAGAAAGAAAAGGTTGTTATTTGAGGTGCTTTGACTCCTGAGAGGTTAAAGGTCGCGGTTGAAGGAGGACGTACCTGTGGGTAACGGAACGAAGCGTCCAGAGACTCAACGACAAAGTTCTCCGGTCCTTTGTTGGTGAAGCCGAGCAGGAACTTCACGATGTTGTTGGCAGGAAAGTCTGTAGGAGGAAGAAGGAGAGGGAGAGGAAGAGGAGGAGAAGAAGAAGTAGGAGGGAGGAGGAGAAGGAGAAGAAGATGAAGGAGAAGAAGTCGGAGTAGAGGAAGGAGGAGAAGAAGAGTTGATTCTGCTGTTTCACGTTCTTATTTACTGACATCTGTTTCAATAGTGTTGTGATCAAAAAGACCCAAAAATATAAAAGGATTCTCTTAAAAACATGATTATAACTTAAGTATTAAGGTTGGAATTGAAATTAAAAAAGGAATAAAGGCCACTAGTCACAACTGTTTACCTGATAAATATTGAGTTATTGTTTCTAATCCTTTTAGGATATGTAATGATATTCTATATTGTTTATTCATTTTATTTGTTATTCTTTTTTTTAATGTATTTGTAACATGTTTGAAATGATTAAAGAGAAATAAAATAAATTTGACAATCCTTTATATTTCTGGGTCATTTCACTCAGTTAGGAATGTTTTATGAGAAAAAAATACTTTCTTTTACCGTCTCCTTTGACAAAGAGGATGGTGGTGTCTGCGTTGGGGGAAGCCTTCACCTCTCCGACCAACGCCTCCTCCTCTTCATCCTCCTTTTCTTCTATCTGGAAAAACACAAGATTCATTTCAACAAGCATCAATACGAACTTCACCTTGTTCAGATCATTCTGTCTCTCTCGTGAAATGGAAGAAGTTGTTTTTTATCTCTTCTCAATAATATAAATGTGCTTAAAATAATTCTCTATGATACGACTTTAATGAGCTTCAATAAGAAAAGAACAGAGTAACAATCTGTTGAGGACTTTTTGATCCAGAAAAGACTGAAAATGATCCATCATGATTATCTCCTCCAGCTCACAGTTATATCTTACTGTTAACACATATTACAGTAAAAGAAATCATCATATTAAAGGCTGGAAATCCTCAGAAGAATTTTTCACTTCAAACAAAAAGCTGCCAAACTTCCTCTCTGTTTAAAACTAAATTCTAGACAACATAGAAGTGCTTTTATTAATTATTAATTTATCAACACAGCAAATACAAAAAAGTGCTGATAAGTACCGCTGTTTTGATTATTTGGTGATAAAAAAATCACTCACTAGTTCCGCATTCTCGTCGTCTTCCACCTCCGCCTCGTCATCCTCGTCCTCAGCCGTCACGTCATCCACGGCGTCTTCATCCACAGCCTCAGCCTCCTCATCCTCAGTCAGATCCTGGGCACTCGCCATCGGACCTGAAGGAACATTGTAAAATAAGCACTTATTAGACATTAGGAGAGATCTTCAATCTTTTGGTGGTTGAAAGATTGTCATTTTCTTCTGCTTCTCACAAAGCTTCAAAATGAAAAAGGATGTTGGGGAGTTGAGCGGAAGGTCGACTTATAAAAAGGACAAAACATTTGTCCTTCATCCATGAGGAGGAGGACGGATATTTCTTCATCTTTAGAGCTGAAACCTTCACAACTTGAACTCGTCTTTAAGCTCTAAAGGCTTCTTACATTTAGAATGAATGCAGGTTTTATACGAGGAGAGCTGCTGCCCTCAAATTCACATTTCAGTGAATGTTCCTTTGGTCTAAATCTAAAATGTGTCCATTACTTTTATTGTAGCACTTGAAAGCCATCACAAAATGTAGTCTGGTATAATCTCAGGTGCCAGTTTATTAGATAAACCGACCTTAAACAAATGCAGTCTAAAACAAAAGCCATTTTATAAATCCTACCACCTTCATGAAGTTCAATATTTTATCCATTTCTATTGAAGAGGGTAGATCAAATTTTAGCAAAATGACCATCAAGTCAACACCTCTTTATTTCAATTAAAAAAAACTGATCATTACAAAGTCTGAATGAAGATTCTGCTCAAATTAATAAGCTTGAAACTTGATTAAAGCTCCAATAATACTCATGTCGTGAAGTAAAAAGTACAACATGTACCTCTGGGATGTAGTACAGTAAAAAGTACTGGGATGTAGTACATAAAACCTCAATATGACCTCAGGGGTGTCCAAACTATGTACCCCGTGGTCCATTTTTAATTGGCCCGCAACAAATTCTAAAGATATAATGGAATATGGCCCACACAGTTGTGAAAACTGTCACCATAATTCGAGCACGAGGGCTCCACCACAGAACATTTCAAGCTTTCCTGTCTGACGTTGCTGCTGAATACGGGGACCGACTCCATCGTTCTGATGAGCGCTGGCTCCGTGGTACAGCGGATTTATTCCCTGAGATCAGAAATCGACCAGTTTTTGAAAGAGAAAGCCCGACCTAACATGAACGAGTGACCCTCTATGGTTGGCTGACCTGATCATCCGAAATCAAAGTTGCTTTTCCAGAGGCCAACCGTTCTGCTAAAAAGGGGAAATACGCGTCTGTCATCACATCTCTGGGGACAGAATTCAGTCAGCGCTTCCAAGATGTTTCTGTCATTGAGAAAGAAACCAAGCTGTTCTCCTTCCTGATGATGCAGAAGAAGTGGGAGAGAGTCTGCAATCAGAACTTATCCAAATGCAGCGTGATGATTCTCTGAAGAATCAGCATCAGCTCCTCTCCCTCCACGACTTCCAAGTTTCCTCTGATGCGACGCCACGCAAAAAGAAAATGATGAGTCTGTTCGGCTCAACATACATGTGAGCCAACAAAGCAGACTGAGAACCAAAGTTACCGACAGCCATCTCAACCACCAAACTTACTCCTGACCTGCCAGCCATCCTTCAGTCCAAAGCATCACTGCTCCCATTATTATATTATAATAATAATAATAATAATAATAATAATAATAATAAATCCTTTATTAGTCCCACAATTGGGAAATTACAATTCTCTGCATTTGACCATCCCGGAGGAGCAGTGGGCTGCTAAGAAGCGCCCGGGGAGCAACTGGGGGTTGTTGACTGTAGAGGGGTTCAAACCACCAACCTTGTGGTTACGGGACGAGAGATTAAAAACATATCACACAGTATTCATGTGTCCACAAGCCCAATCACTTAATAAATTACATAAATAACATTTTCTAACAAACGTTAGTTAATTTGTTAACAACCCCAATAACTTATTTGTATAACTACTCTCTTCAAGAAGCACTACCCTGAGCCTTCCTCTTAGCACTTATTGTATTCATATTAGTTTGTTGCACTTATTGTATTCATATTAGTTTGTTTCTGTACTTTTGCTCTGGTTTCTGCTCTTAGATGCTTGTTTAAGAAAGGAGATGCACTGATGACTTCTGGTGACTAGTAGTTCTCTTGAATACCTATGTTGAATACACTTCCTGTAAGTCGCTTTGGATAAAAGCGTCTGCTAAATGACTGTAATGTAATGTAATGTACTGTAATATACTGTACTATAATGTACTGTACTATACTATAATGTACTATAATATAATGTACTATAATGTAATGTACTATACTATACTGTACTATAATATACTATACTGTACTATAATGTACTGTACCCCCTGTATACAGGGCTGTGAAGGATCACCATCCTGACTAGGAAGTAATATCTCATGCTGCTGTTGTGAGAATGAGCTGCCAACCATTTCATAACAAAATGAATGAATAAATAAATGAATAAATAAATGAATGAATAAATAAATAGATGAATAAATAGATGAATGAATAAATAGATAAATAAATGAATAAATAGATGAATGAATGAATAAATAGATAAATGAATGAATAAATAAATAGATGAATGAATAAATAAATGGATGAATAAATAAATGAATGAATAAATAAATGAATGATGAATGAATAAATGGATGAATAAATAAATAAATGGATGAATGAATAAATAAATGAATGAATAAATAGAAATAGATGAATGAATAAATAAATAGATGAATGAATAAATGAATGAATAAATAGATAAATAAATGGATGAATGAATAAATGAATAAATGGATGAATGAATAAATGAAATAAATAAATGGAATGAATAAATAAATGAATGAATAAATAAATGGATGAATGAATAAATAAATGGATGAATAAATAAATGGATGAATAAATGAATGAATGAATAAATGGATGAATAAATAGATGAATGAATAAATGGATGAATAAATGAATGAATGAATAAATGAATGAATAAATAAATAGATAAATAAATGGATGAATGAATGAATGCACAGTATCAGCTAGCAGAGCTGCTTAGCTTCCAGGCTAGCAGCTAACAGGCTAGCAGCTAGCAGGCTAACAGCTAGCAGCTAACAGCTAAGGACACGTCAGTGTTAGCCGGCGGACAGACGTCACGTGTCCCTCCGTGTTTAAACATGTAAACTATTAAAACACACAGAACAGCAGCTGCGTCACTCAAACACTCCGCAGACATCCCATAATAGAGATAAACGCCTCTGATCTCTACATCCGGGTGCTTCAGCTCGGCACATGTCGGCTGGAGAGCGGCCTAGCTAGCTAGCCTAGCAAGCTAACACTAGCATGCTGGAGCTTACGAGCTCATTAAACGCTACAAACTTCGCTTTTTACCCCGTAAGAGACGTCGTGGAAGGCGTTACCTGTCGTGAGGATGGTGGCCGGGAGGGCCAGCAGCGCCAGCAGCAGCATTTTGGGGAGAAATGTCATCATTTTGGAGGCGATGTCAACGCGTTCTCACTCAGCGTCAGACAGCCGGGGCGCTTATAAGGGCGCATGCGCAGAACGTGTCACTCAGTCGGTGTCTCATTCAACTCCGTCCTCCGACACTTTGGTTCCGTTCTGGTTAAGTTAACTAGCAGGGGTCAGGTTAAGACTGGGTTAAAGTTAAGGTTAAAGATTAAATAACGAATAAATATAATATAACAGATAAAAGGCAACATTTCAAAATAAAAGAGTGGAACCAACTAATTGACATTTCTTTTATTAGCACACAAATAATACCAGTTTTTTTAATGAATTTCCCTTAGTTTGTCTTTATCTGTATATGTTTGTAAACATAATAAAAAAAATATTTATAGTATTTAAAACTGTAATATTTGATTGAAACCACTTATGTTGGTCACATAATATAAATTTACTTATGATTTATTCTTATTCTAGCTCCTTGAAGTCCATAATTAATAAATACATTTAAATGTTTAAGCAATTCCATAGTTAATACCTAAATATATTAGCACGTATTCATTTAAATATTTAATATGAACAGATATGTGTATAAATTCTGATTAGAGTATATACGATTGTGAATGAGAAGAACCACACTTTACTTGTTTTAATTATCTTTTTTTTTATTTCTACCACATGAAACACACTGTAATTATCATATGGCAAACAAAACACAACTGAGAACGAGTGATATATAATTTCAAATAATATGTAAATAAACTTAGTAATATCTGTGATGACATACAGACTAAATCAAAAACTTCACAAAGAAGCCAAAAATCCTTTTGATGCGTGAAAATAAGAGGATTTTATAAAAAAAAAAAGACATAAAGCGCCTCTTTCAAAATCAACACAGTTAACGTATGAATACTCAGTAAATTATATTCTATTGCATCTAGTATTTATGAAATCAAAAAAATGCTCTCCTTCTAGAATGACATGTCGGAGTGAAGTTTTAATTCGGTACATGACCGCGATGCAACCCACACAGCAAGACGACAAACCCTAAAAACACGACTTACTGGATACAAACAGGTAAAATATATATTTCCCAAAAACATCAGACAGGAGCCTGTGTATCAAAATAGTCTGCGACGTACAGAAATCTCAAGGCCCGACGTGCTCACACAGTCTGTTTCAGATATTCAGTCAACGTAAAACTGCTTCTGTTTTAAATCATTCAGACAACAAACTTGTTTTTTATATTAATAAAGAAACAGAAAAAGACACAGTGTGTTAGTGAAGTCCTTTACAAACAGAGAGGTTAGTGTGAAGCTGTGTGAAAGAAAAACTAAACTACATTAACCTGAACATGAATTAAAACTCAGGATAAATAAAAGATTCAACTTTAGAGATCTCTAAACCTTGTTCCTATTTGTTTTGTTATGTCGACTTCTTGAACTCCTCCTCTCCTCCTCTCCTCTCCTCCTCTCTCCTCCCTCCTTCCTTTGGTCGCATTATTCCACTAAAAAATATTATTTACTCCCTATTTTCATTAACAGAAATGTCTTTCCTTTCTCTGTTCCTCTTTAATTATCCTCCATCCCTAAAAGATGAGTCTTGTTTTGTTTAATATTTTTCTTATTGTCAAAAAAATCCAATAAAAAAACAGATAAACCGAACAGTCCGTCTCTTAATACCGTCTGACTTCCTGTTTGTGGCTCTCAGCTCCAAGCCCATTGGTTCCTACTGGAGATTTAAATCTTAAAAAAAACCCCACAAATATATACTTTTTTTTAATTTATCAAAAACAAATAGGAGGAAGTTTGTCGGGGACTATTTTCAGCGGCGGATGAATCCACATATGTTGCTCTAGAGAGTATTTTAACAACAGTGGGTGTGTTGTCATGGTGAAGGAACATGTGGCCCATTCATGTGTTTTTAAAAAGGAGCTCTATGAGACATCAGACATCTTCTCAATGGATTTATTGACAATAAGAAAACTAACTTGTTTTTAAACTTCCTTTGTTAAGAATCAGACTGAAATGCTTTTGTTTTCACTTTATATGTAATTATATTCAAATTCTGCCTGAATTGCTGAAAAGAAAGAGTCAAAAATCTGATAAAGTTTGTTCCAGAAGGTCATTAAAAAAATACAGATGTTTCTAATCTCTCAAGCCTCCTCTAGTTGTAATATTTGACGTAACTTGTTGACAGCATGCTCGATTTAAACTCTCCTTTTCCTACGTTTCCTTTCCTCCTTAAAGGGACAGTAGTGATGTTTAGAAGTTTGATTGTATGAGGTTCTTCTACATATTCAGTGTTTTACTACAGTAGATGGAGTTTGTAGAAACAGACAGGAGAACCAGCACAGAGCAAAGTACTGTTCTGCTGTGGACGTATTTTAGACTCCTAAAAGAATCAATATCAGTTTAAGTGAACGCTATATTTAGAATATTTTCACCTCTTTATCTTGATGTCAGACAGACCTTTATGACGGAGAACTGAAGCTGTTGACTTTTAGGTGTCTAAAATACGTCCACAGTAATAATACACAGACTATGTAGAAGTACCTCATAGTACCACACTTCTAAACTTCACTTTTATCCCTCTAATGTGATAAAACATCTGTTCTCGGATTCTCCATCAGCTGGTATCAGCAGTCTGTGATGTTCTGTGTATTCCAGCTCTTATTTTGTAGTTTTTTTGGGGAGGTAATCCACTTCCTTTCAAAACAGCCACGATTGCCTACGTTTCGCAAAATGCCTTCAATAAAAAACCCAGAGAAGAAGCTGTTTTTGCTCAAACATCTAATGAGCATAAACATAAATATATCTAATAATGTTTGATGTGACTGTATCCACCTCCCTCATTCACACCTGTCCCTGCAGCTGCAATGCATTCTGGTCTATTTCCTGCTCCTGTGGATGCAGAAACATCTCACTGTGTTTGTTTTAAAAATAAGCTTGATTTTTACTATTTTTTCCTCCAGAACATCTGAAACATCTGGCTGTGACGTCACTTTGTCCCTGAAATGCAGAGAACATCCCGACTGCTGATTTTAGTAACAGTGAGGTTGATTTTTTATAAACTCTTCACTTCCTTCTCGTCTCCTCGTCTCCTCGTCTCCTCTCTCCTCTAGTTGCAGAACTCCACGTAGTTGGCGGGCAGCATGCCTGACTTGCCGGTCCTCTGCACGGTGCCGTACATCCAGCCCTCGTCGATGGGCTGAGCGTTGACGATGACGTCTCCGTCCCTGAAGGAGACCTCGTCGTGGTCCTGGGCCGCGTAGTCGTACAGCGCCCGGTAGACGCGCTGCGGGACGAGATGGAGGACAGTGAGAGGTTTGACACCGACATGGGGACCCTCTATTATTTCTGTTCAACCTATAAATAAAGTTCCAATGAGGGGGATCCTAAATCTGCAGCCCACAGTTTTATATATCTGTTTGTCTCTTTAGCTTTAAATCACAGACCCCAACAGGCAGAAATCTAGCTCTGTGGAAGAGTTTGACCTCTACTCCATCCAACTCCTCTGGGATGAACTGTGAGTGAGGCAGAGCACTACTTTTCCAAGGGTAGACGTCTGAAAACTGAGAAACAAAATGACTGTAAAATGTCCCCAAACTGACTATTAATTTAAATTAAATTAATTGAATCAAATTTTATATTATTTTACTTTTAGAATTTTTCATTTTATTTTTAAGTTTTGTTTCATTTTATTCCGTTTTTTATTTTATTTTTGTTTTATTTTTGTTTTGTTTCATTTTGTTTTATTTTTATAATTTTGTTTTTCATTTTATTTTTATTTAGTTTCGTTTTATTCTGTTCTGTTTTCGATTTATTTTATTTTGTATGTTTTATTTATTTTATTTATTAAGTTTTTAATTATGCTACAGACTGTATAATTGTGTGCTTCATATTCAGTAACATTTAAGAACAGTCACTACAGATTATGACATAAATATCCCTCCATGAAAAACAGGTTTCATTATTTTATATCTTCTTTGTTATCTCTGATCAAACTCTGGCACAAGAAGTTCCATCTTATCTGATAAATGCAGCGTATAAGAACAGGGAAAAGAGAAACCTGGCATACATGAGACTGGAACGTACCATTGTGGCAGAGTGCGGGGGGGAGGTGACGGATCTGACGGAGGACATGCTGGTCTGGTGCATGTAGCCGTGGTGATACTGCTGCTGCTGCTGCTGCTGCTGCATGTGGACGCCCTGATGATACGCTCCAGGAAGGACGGGAGCTGGAAGACAGACAAAGACACAGAGAGACAAAGACACAGACAGACAAAGACACAGACAGACAAAGACACAGAGAGACACAGACACAGAGAGACAAAGACAGACAAAGACACAGACAGACAAAGACACAGAGAGACAAAGACACAGAGAGACAAAGACACAGAGAGACAAAGACACAGAGACAGACAAAGACACAGACAGACAAAGACACAGAGAGACAAAGACACAGACAGACAAAGACACAGACAGACAAAGACACAGAGAGACAAAGACACAGACAGACAAAGACACAGAGAGACAAAGACAGAGAGACAAAGACACAGAGACACAGACACAGAGAGAAAGACACAGAGAGACAAAGACACAGACAGACAAAGACACAGAGAGACAAAGACACAGAGAGAGAAATCAGTTTGTCTTCCTTTTATCTGTTTGGTAGAAAGATGAGCCTCCTCCTCTGTGAACTGAGCTGTGATTCAAACTGTTAGAACATCCTGTAAGAAAACAGGCAGTTAGTGGGTTTAATTTGTGGATTAGAGACTTCAAACATGCGAGTGTGCGTCTCCACGGCAACGGTCCTCCTGTTATAGTGTGCGTCTAAGTGAAGGAGATGATATGAGCGAGGATACCGGGGGTTTCTGCGCTGCTGCGGTCCCAGAGGTCAGAGGTCAGAGAGCTGACGGACTGCTGGGAGAGCGGCCTGCTCGGTCCACGTTCGACCCGCTCTGACAGGCGGCCGCCACCAGGAGGCAGCGCAGGACGGAAATGAGCACAGAGGTCAAGGAGAGGAAGAAAAGTCAATAAAAGAGAGGAAGTTTTAACTAATAAGAATAAAAAAAGATACATAAAACATGTTTAAAAGCTCTGAATATTTTTCTTATGTCAACAAATCCCCTAAAAAAAAACTAACAGTCTGACTTCCTGTCTGTGTCTCTCCACTGGTTCCCACTGAATTTTTGAAAACACTAATATATATCTTTATTTTTTATCAAACAAACTGGAGGAAATAGTGCATTTGATGGGGACTATTTTCAGCGGCGAATTAATCCGTATTAGGTGCTCAAGTGTTTCCTCAAACTATTTTTCTTGGGTCCCACTTTTTAAAAATGACAACCGTCTTTATCTATACACATTAAAAGTTTATTGTCGTAACTTTAAACAAACAAAATGGTCATAAAATTAGATTTATTTTCTTGATTTTTAATATAAATGTTCAGGCGCCCTCATGTGGCTCAAAGGTGAACTGCAGATATAAATGTTAAATAAAAGAAGAAATCCTGCTAATTTATGTATTTTCTGGAAGCCGGACATTGATGTGTTTTTAATAATATCAGGTTACTTTTTTATTTAATGTTGGTTTGATTCTTTTCATTACATTTGTTGACAGTAGTAAAATATCTTTATAATACTGTGAATAAACAGAAACCATGTTGGTGTTAACTTAACAAGATTCTGTTTCATGGCTCTGTCGTGTTAAAGTTAAGCCTCAAAGCGTTTCTTTTATTTTATTTGGTTTTAGTTTAAGGATGTAGTCAGCTGAACTACCGGTCATCCTGCGGAGGCTCTTGGACTGGACGTTGTCCTCCAGAGGGTCAAAGTCAAAGATGGAGCCGGGGTCGGTCCTCCACACTTTCAGGTCTTCAGACGGGAGGAAAAGATCATTTTAAGAACACTGACTGTGTTTACATGGGCGGAAATAATCAAACTGTCTGTGAATGAAAAGAACTACGACTCTGATAGGAGGAGGATCAGGAAACGTCCGGCTCTGCATCACCTGAGAGAATATTACAGTTTTATAGCTGTAATAAAAGATCATTATTAAAGGAAAATAGAGCCTTGATGTGTCCACTTTGCCTGAAAAAAGTTAAATAAAGTCAAATATTATATCAAAATATGAAACCTCAGAGCAGCAGAGCGAGAAAAGTCCTTCTTGTTTCATGCAACATAGAATATGAACGTGTTGCACCTCATTTTCAAACACATAACAAGAGACACTTTTACATGTCATCATGAAACTTCCCCTGCTGATTTCTTACATTAAGACTATATCTGAAAATGTATTTTAAATATGCAAATTAGGCATTATCTTATTAAATATGTGCTATTTTTATATATTTCCAAAACATAAATCTGATCTTTGGATAAAGTCAGGTTCAAAATTCTTGTTTCATTTTGTTGACATATTAGAGTCAAAGGTTTTACAGAGGGGATTTATGATTTCCCTTTTTATCACCCCATAAATGTAAAAAAAGAACAATCTTCTCCATGTTTTTAGTATTAAAATATTGTATAAATCAGGCTCTGAATGATGTATGAACAAACCCCTCTGTAGAAACCTTCAGAATATAGAGAGGAATGAAGCTGTAAAGTTTGGTGTATGTAAGAGCTACTGAAGTGGAGATTTATGGATCAGAGTCTGAGAAAAAACTCATTTAGAGAAAACGTCCTTTAAAGAAATGTTTAGTTAAATTACATACATGTTGAAGACTCTACAGGTGAATAGGGTAAAAAAATAACTAATAGATATCAACATGAAACTTCACCAGTTGATTACTGATATTAAGATGATTCTTTTTTGTATTATTAGTTTTCTGAAATGTTATGTTTAAATATGCAAATGAGGCATTATCTAATGGTAACTTTTGGTGAATTTAGGAGAAAACTACAGATGCAAAGAGAGAAAGTAGTGAAATAAATGTTTTACTTCCACTAGTCTGAAAGAAAACGAGTTATAAAAGAAAAATAGACCACAGAATTTTTAAATTAATCAATGCATGAAAAACAAAGGAAAATCTGTTGTATTCTTTTGCATATTGCCTCAATGTTTACATCCAAACTCAAATTCTTATAAACATATTTATAGCTCTCCACAGTTTCCACTTCCTGTACTTTATAATGGTCTGATAATTATGTTTTTCTGAAGCCAGTTACTATATTTCTTCTATAAAAAATGCTTTTATTGTGAAACAGTATGCTTTTATTGTGAAACAGTATGCTTTTATTGTGAAACAGCAGGCTTTTATTGTGAAACAGTAGGCTATTGTGTTCGAAAAGGGGTGGGAAGAAGTCTACACTTATTTAAGCCATAGGTTATATTGAAATTAACATTAGGCTTTTACAGTAACATTAGGTTTTTATTGTGAAACTATTAGGCTTTTATTGTGAAACATAGGCTTTTATTGTGTAACATTAGGCTTTTATTGTGAAACAGTAGGCTTTTATTGTGAAACAGTAGGCTTTTATTGTGAGCCATAGGTCCTATTGTGAAACTGTATGCTTTTATTGTGAAACAGTAGGTCTTTATTGTGAGCCATAGGTTCTATTGTGTAACATTAGGTTTTTATTGTGAAACTATAGGCTTTTATTGTGAAACAGTAGGCTTTTATTGTGAAACCATAGGCTTTTATTGTGAAACAGTAGGCTTTTATTGTGAGCCATAGGTCCTATTGTGAAACTGTATGCTTTTATTGTGAAACAGTAGGCTTTTATTGTGAAACAGCAGGCCTTTATTGTGAAACAGCAGGCCTTTATTGTGAAACCAGTAGGCTTTTTTGTGAAACAGTATGCTTTTATTGTGAAACAGTAGGCCTTTATTGTGAAACAGTAGGCTTTTATTGTGAAACCATGGGAAACCATAGGTTATATTGTGTAACATTAGGCTTTTATTGTGAAACCAGTAGGCGTTTATTGTGAACCAGTAGGCTTTTATTGTGAACCAGTAGGCTTTTATTGTGAAACTTTTAGTGAGCCATTGGTTATTGTGAAACAGTAGGCTTTTATTGTGAAACCATGGGCTTTTATTGTGAAACCATAGGTTATATTGTGTAACATTAGGTTTTTATTGTGAAACCATAGGCTTTTATTGTGAAACAGTAGGCTTTTATTGTGAACCATATAGTAGTTGTGCCTTTATTGTGAACCAATCAGTATGCTTTTATTGCAAAAACAGTAGGCTTTTATTGTGAAACCAGTAGAAACCATAGGTTTATTGCAGTTTTTAGGCTTTTATTGTGAACCAGTAGGCCTTTATTGTGAAGTGCTGTGCGTGAACAGGTCGGGGTCACTGACCTACGATGATGCCTCCCGGTCGTCGGTCCATCTCCATGGCCTGTGGGTGGATCCCTTTGCTGTATCCCGCCTCTCCCATCATCTGATTGGCTCTCTGGTAGCGCTCCATGCTCGGCTCGTCCAATCCGGGCGTGCAGCCTCGGCCGCGCGCCCGCTCAAAGTCCTCATGGTACTTGGCCTAGTGGGGGGGGAATAAACACGTCGTCATGGAAACGTCATGGAAACATAAAAGGGTTAACACACACATTAAAGGTTAGAAAACACACACACACACACACACACAGTTTGGGGTGCATTTGGTCAGTGAGCAAATAAAACACACACACAATGTTTTTATTAAATGTTTTACTTTTACACACACACACACACACACACACACACACACACACACACACACACACACACACACACACACACACACACACACACACACACACACACACACACACACACACACACACTCTTACA
The DNA here is from genome assembly GCF_027596085.1 of Anoplopoma fimbria. Classification (NCBI taxonomy): domain Eukaryota; kingdom Metazoa; phylum Chordata; class Actinopteri; order Perciformes; family Anoplopomatidae; genus Anoplopoma; species Anoplopoma fimbria. The sequence continues at coordinate 1,631,990 of NC_072469.1, forward strand.
CCCTCCTACTGTACGTGAACACAACCGAGGTCTTGGACTTGTTACTAAGGTGGACTAGAGAACCTGAGACCTGGTTCTGTCACACACACACACACACACACACACACACACACACACACACACACACACACACACACACACACACACACACACACACACACACACACACACACACACACACACACGCTGCTCGGTCCTCCATGCTGTCTGCCGGTCGGTGTTAGTAGCGGTGCATCAGCCTCCACCCGGGGTGCCACGTCACTCGTGTTAGCTCCGCCCCTACAACCGGGCCGCTACCATGGAGACGGAGTCCTGCGACCTCCTGACACGCCGGTACTCAGGTGTGTCCAGCTCGCTGCAGCTGTGGCCCTTCATCTCCTGCAGCCCGCGCTGGTACTTCACCTGTTCACACACACACACACACACACACACATGATGACATCACTCTGAGAAGTTGTGCATGTGTGTGTGTGTGTGTGTTTGTGTGTGTGTGTCTTGCCGAGCTGATGTTCTCCTGGTTCTGTCGGACTCTCTCCAGTTCTGGAGTCACTCCGACGCTGGAGGTCTTCACTGAACTCTGCTTGTACTTCACCTGGTGGGAAGACGGACAGGAAGCTCTATTTATATGAAGAAAGATTCAGTCTTCTGTGTGTGTGTGTGTGTGTGTG